>NC_135864.1:28013517-28183517 GCF_031162955.1 Sander vitreus | reverse complement strand
TGTGTAATCAATGCACTAAATCAAATGCAACAATCCCTACATTTTACTCAGCGCAGTCTGCTCCTCGAGCACCTGCAGGTAATCAGGCGTTCCTTGGAGCTTGGCTTTCAGCTCGTAATACTCACTTTTTCTCTGCTCCACCACGATCTTACTGTGGTTCCCGCCTATCAGCGACGACTTCTTCATCTTTTTATCCAGCGTTTTCTCCGGGTAGCGGATTTCGTACCCGCCCATCCCTATACTGTTGAAATCTCTTTTGCTGTCCAGGAAGTTCTGGATGAACATGCTGGGCTCTCGGTGGGGGAGGAACTCCTCAAGTTCGTCGATGGTGCTGAGGCGTTTGTTGCGCTCCAGGGTGGAAAGCGAGTCTTTATCCTTGTCGGCGCTGTTCCGGAGGATGATCTTCTGCCTCTGCGAGTCTGCAAACTTGAACCCAGCGTCCATGTCTGAGGAGCGTCCGATTCCGCAGGTGTGGCTTTTGCCAATGTGCTCGATTGTCTGGGGGATGAACGTCTCGCCTCCCAAGTCGTCTCCCGGGATGGAGCCTTTTTTGCCCGATTTGTGACTGTGTCTGCGGAGCTGCAATGACATGGAGCCACACTCCTGATTCCCAAGCCCCTCCTGCCTGCCTACTGGTTTTTTATTCCGCCTCAGGACAAAGACTAGCAGGCAGAAGGCCACGAACACAGTGAGGATCAGCACTACGAGGATGCTGAGGATCATGATGGAGAGAGGCACAGGCCCTCCCGGCGGTGCTTTTCCAACTCCGGCAGGCGACAGTGAGGTCAAAACAGGCGTGGCGCTAGTGAGAATAAACGGCGGCCTCGCAACAAGCTTAGGACACAGGATGTCATTTTTCAAGAGGCGCAGCTCAATGTTGGAGAACTGCACAGGGGAGGCACATTTCACCTCTTTGGCAGCCACTCCATCACTTAGCTTCTCCAGCCATAGTTTGAGGGCGACAAGATCGCAGGAACACTCCCACGGGTTCCCTTCGAGGTCTATCTGGGTCAATGATTGCAGCTGGTCCAAGACACCACTCACTGGTAGGTTCATGAAGTGGTTGTTTTTTAGATTCAGTCTGGCTAAAGAGACACCGGCAAACACGTAGGCAGGGAGACTCCGCAGAACATTGTTGTTGAGATACAGGAGTTGTAGGTTCGGCATGGAGTCAAATGTACCCGCTAATATTTCTTTTATGGCATTGTATTCCAAATATAGGTACTGTAAGTTTGTGAGGCCCAAAAACATCTCTGGGTGTAACTGTTCAAGCTGGTTTCCATTCAAATACAGCCTTCTCAGGTTAGTTAGGTTAGAAAACACACCTTTTTGGACCGTGACAATTTGATTGCTGCCAAGATGTAGCAAATCTAAGCCTTCAAAGCCTTGGAAATCAGCCGGGCTTATGTCACGGATGTAATTTCCACTCAGGTGAAGTTTCTTGGCATTTTGGGGTTTGGGAAGGAGATCACCTAAATTTTTTATATTCCTCTCCTGACAGCTGACACTGATGCCAAAGTCAGAGGGGTGGGCTTTACAGCTGCAGGGCTGAGGACACAGCAATGGAGGGGTCCGTGTCTGAAAGGAAACAATCTGTCTATTTCTTCCAAAAGGGGGTAAACCTGCCACAATACCATTACCATAAATCTTTGATGAGTCAGTGGTTTTTGCCGCTTTTGTGGCCATGGGAGCCAGAATGGTTGGGGACATTTTGGAGGGTGACTGCCCATTATCAGGCGGTGCGGGTGGCATTCTAACATCAAAGTCACTTCCTGTTCCCATGGGACAAAGCTCCTGTTTGTTAGTTTCTTTCAGGAGCCTCCCGTACAAGTCACTTGGTGTTTCACATATGGCCTCGCCGATAAAAATATTATAGGGCATGTTTTCAAGCCACGCCTTGAGAGGTGCTAAATCACAGGTACAGTTCCAGGGGTTGTCATCTAGCTGCAGCTCTACAATGCGCCCAATATGCTCCAGAACCCCCAAATAAGGAAGCCTCTGGATCCTGTTCCCCCTTATATCCAGGTGTGTGAGCGAGGCAAAGCGAAATATGTTGTCAGGAAGTGCCTGTATGAGATTATCATTCAGGATGAGCACTTTTAACCTGTGCAGTTTGTTAAATGCTCCCTTTTCGATGTATTTTATCAAATTGTAGTCAGCCTGAAGGTATTCCAAGTTTTCTATCCCTTGGAAAGTGTCTGCTCGCAGCACCTTTAACTCATTATTGTTCAGGTGCAGCTGTTTCAACGCGCTCATCCCCATGAACGCTCCACCTTCGATGTTCTGCAGTTTATTGTTCCCCAGCTGCAGTGACACGGCGTGGGTGAAGTTGAGGAACGAGTTAGGGTACAGTACGATTAAGAAGTTGTTTTGGAAATTCAGATGGTATAGGGAGGAGGCCGGCGGGATGAGCTGCGTGGGTCGGTAGACAGTGATCTTCTCGCAGTTGGCATACAGCACGTTTTCCACTGACATGCAGGAGCAGGCGCTGCAGGTCTCGGCCATCAAGTCCGAGGCGGACGGGTCTGCCATCTGAGGTCCGTCCGACATGGAGGGGGAGGAGAGGGAGGAGGAGAAGGAGCCGGAGATGGAGGAAGAAAAGGCTGCCAGCAGGAGTACGAGCAGCATCTCGCCGGTTAGAAATCCTCCTCCAGAAAACCATTTAGTAACCTTTGGAGAGAAAAAAGACAGGTGCATGCACAGACACACACACACACACACACACACACACACACACACACACACACACACACACACACACACACACGGAAAGCAATCCATCAAAATGCATATTTGATATTGATTATACTGAAATTGTAATATACATTTAAAAAAAAATTTAAGTATGATTTTTTTTTATATGAAATCCTTATCAGGGATGGTATTATTACCTTTTAATGTAAATGTATATGGTTTATGTAAATGTATATATATTCCCATGCTAATTGTGCACTTTTCTAATGATTGCACTTTTTATTGGAATCATTGCAGCCAGTAGCTTTGGCACAATGATTCACCCTAATCATTGGACAACACAAATGCAGATTATTTAATACTGCAGAAAAGTACCATATGCTCTGGAAATTACTCCAACCCAGGAGCTGCTGCCCATCTATGCATCTAATTCTGACATTCAATGCATGAAGCATCGTCTTGGAAAGTGTCTAAGACAGCAGCACGGCTATATTCTTCACCTCTCGGCAGATTTAACAAAATCAAAGTCAAACGGCTGCACTTCTCTTTTTCGTGGGGGTCTCATTTGAAGCCAGCATTAGCCGCACCACCACCACCTCCACCACTAAGCAGGCATTCAGGTTATTTAGGAAAGCAACTGTGAGAGCAAAGGGAAGATTTGGGACTGTGCCCATTGCTGACATATTGAGAGGGTTTGAGTAACACATTTTTCCACATTTGACACCAAAAAAGAAATGGTCCTCGAATCTAGAATTTTCAAATCCAGGTCATTCTAAAAGGAACACGGATGAAATCTCCAAACACAAATTGTACTTACCCAAAGCTGAGGTGCTAATGAATGCGGCTCCCTCTGGAGACACGGGGCAGCATTGGTGAGACATGGATGGAGACGGCGCAAACAGTCCTGTGAAGCTTAAGTAGAACGCAGACAGTTGTAGGGGCGCAACAAGGTTTCTCCAGCCCCTATATCCCCATGTAGGCTACTGTATATCAACCCGAGCCGAGCAAACTGGCGGGGGTGCGCTGGAGACGGAGAGAAAGGAGTGGGGGTGGGTGGGTGGGAGGGAGGGAGGGAGGGGAGGGGAGGGGGGGGTGGCTCAGATTTCACCCGATGCGTCTCTTGCTGACGGGCTCCTCTTGCTTGGAAAAATCACCCCTCTGGTCGTTCGGTCCCCAAAGTGGTTGTACTACCTCCATGGGAGAGCATTCATGTGGTTGCAGAGATAGAGAGAGACGATGAGAAAGGAGGGGAAAGAGAGATAGGGAAAGACAGAAAGAGAGAGAGAGAGAGAGAAAGGGAGAGGCAGACAGTTTTTAGATATCTTGACAGCGCGTCCGGCGACTCCAAGGCGTGAAAAAAGGCGCAAGGCGCTCGGTGATGCGGTGAAATAAGTCTGTCATTCTTGGAGCTTTTTTTAAGGGGGAAACTGGAAAAGGAGGATGAGCAGAGGAGAGGAGCAAGAAATGGGGGAGAGAGAATGGCCAACACTGTGCGTCTGGATTTAGCTCGGCTCAGCAACCCCCAACGATCCGATGAATAAATACTGGTTTGTTTCGAGTGAAGTTGCGCACAGGGATAATGCTTCAGAGGGCATAGGCAGCCAAAACGCTCCCATCAGGTTATTTGTATCAGTATATTATTTTCCATTGGGGCAACATAAATCCAGTTATTTGCTCTAACTCCTTTTAGCGGTCTGTTTATTTGCAGGCAGAAAAGATGCTTATTTCAGTCTCCATCCAATGAGGGAATTTTTCTCGGAAGGGCTATGGCGATATCGAAGATCCTCTCCCGGACGAAAAAACAGCGGACAAGCACAGAGAGAGAAACAAGAGAGACAAGTCAGGACAACAGAAACCGGTGCGTAAAAATTAATAATGCAGTTATTCAGCCTTTAGTCAGCCGCGGTGCAAGTGAGGAGCTGGAAACTCCCCGCTTCCGTTGGTCCACAGAGAATGTCATCAAAATCAACTTGGAGAGGAAATCTGAGCGTTTTTAAATTATATCCAGTCCGGGGTAATGGAGGAAGTTATAAGAGAGGAAAGCAAGCTTGTGTTTCCTCCCCCCTCGTCTCCTGTAAGACAGAACAGTATCCGTGTCAGGCGCATAAGTATGCTGGCTCCTGCAACCGCATTCACTGAGCAGCTTCCCACACGACTCAGAGAGGAGAATGCAGAGACGTGGATAGAGGGGAGGTGGAGGAAGGGAGGGAGGTGCGAGAGAGAGAGAGAGAGAGAGAGAGAGAGAGATAGCGAGAGAGAGAGCGATCGAGAGAGAGAGCGATAGAGAGAGGGGGGGAGGTCTCACATCGACCGATAATGCTAATAAATACTTTGGACCTTGAAACAGATCCGTTATTTTGAGCGCATACTTTAATGGCTGTATTTCTGACACTTCATTTTGATTTTATAATTATGTTTTTGGAAATTATACATAATACAAGGAGGCTATAACCTGTTTGATTCCTCCATGTGTAACCTCCAAAGGGGATCAAGATCAAAGCTGATGAAAAGCAGGTGTGTGTGTGGGGGGGGGTGTAAAAAAAACGCTTTACCTGCCAGATCGTCATATTGGACTGTCCGATTGGAGAGAGAGAGAGAGCGAGAGAGAGAGGTGTGTGTGTGTGTGTGTGTGTGTGTGTGTGTGTGTGTGTGTGTGTGCTTAAAACCGGTATGGCAGGCCCGCCTCGTGAGAGGCATCTTAAATAGAAGGGGGGGGGGGAGAGAGAGAGAGAGAGAGAGAGAGAGAGAGAGAGAGAGAGAGAGAGAGGAAAGGTGGTTATTATTCAAGAGTGCTGCAGTCAGACGGGCTGCAAGAGGGGAAAAAAAGGAGAAGGTGGGAAATCAGTCAATCAGAGGCTTATGCGGTTCACATTTCTCTTTTTCTGTGTTTTGCAGGAGAGAAGTAATCAGAACAGAGAGGAGAGAAGAGAGGAGATGGATGGTGGAGAGGAGGACATGAGCGCCTTAAGGTACAGCTACACCCCTGCTTTTATCTATCTATCTATCTATCTATCTATCTATCTATCTATCTATCTATCTGTCTGTATGTCTGTTTATTTATTTATTAATGTGAGATGAGTCCTGGTCAGAGTTTATAGTGGCAGCGTGGCCTGGTGTCTGCACTCTGGTCCATACAGCTGACACCCATGGGAGAAAAGAGAGTCAGACCTGAAACCTGACAGTGTTCGGCCTCGCCGGAAGCCTCACCTCTGGTTTCCTCTTGCAACAGGTGACTGAGCCAAGTGACGCACAAATGAACCCAGGCTGGAGAAAGGGAAGATGGGAAGTATGGGTTTCACCTGCAGCCCAGCCCCGTGGCATAGATGTATTTGTATGATCCAGCGGTGAAGATAGATGTTATCTAATGTTTTTTTTCAACTGGACAAAGTAGTGATGGCCAAATGAAGCTCCATGAATCTTTAACTATTTTCTTTATTTTCTGAGCCTCCACAGGATGGCACTCTCTGTTCAACAAAGGGTTTAAGCAAACTGAATTGCCATTCCTTGAGCCTTTTTCTTTAAACCAAGAGTGCCATCTAGTGGGCTCAGAAAATAAAGAAAAAGGTTCACAAAGCTCCATGAAGCTTCATTTGGTCATCACTAGGACAAGGTGAAAGTTGTGTGGCTTAACCTCTATATAATTTCTAAATAAAATGTTACAAGTAGGCTATTGATTACAGTCATAATTTGGTTATTAATGGCAGTATTTATTTATGTTTTTGCAACTAAAACACACACACACACACACACACACACACACACACACACACACACACACACACACACACACTTGGCACATTTGGCACATCATTCACATCTTTTTCTGTATTTCTGATTTTTAATATTTGACTGCTGATGTAAACAACCAATTTTCTACATGGAAGATAATATATGTCAGCACTCAAAGACACAAGGTTGGTTATTTTACCTCATGTTCATCTTCTGTTGATTTTTAAATGACATGGCAAATGAGTCAACAGCAAAAACATTTTGTCAAAGTTTCAGTACTTACTTTTGAATGCGATCATTGCGTAATTCATCTCGTAATTAATAACTTTATTGATATTATTGTGCAGTGCCAAATAAATGAATGCAAGGGAGAATAATTTTCAGCACATTTTTCAATGAAGTTTGGTTCATCACAGGTTCTACATGCGTTCATATGCATATAGTATGCTGTCTTGTGCTTGTTGCAATAATAGCTGAAAAAGAAAATATTTGAGAAAACAATCCCAATTTAATATCCACTTTCCGTCATTTTTCTGGAGCTTTCAACCACTACGGAAAAAAGCTAGTAAGCAGACATTAAGTTGGAATTGTTTTGTCAAGCTATTATTTCTTAGAAACTACTGCTCTGTCATGTTTCAAAAATGTTTCATGCATAATCACAACATGACAGAAATAGTATGCAGCATATTGTGTTGGAAAGTAACATGTGATGTCACTTGCTTATTAAGAGGTTTTTTTTTCCGTTAGAGCTTAACTGAATGTAATGTATCATCTTTACATGTTAACTGTATTCATTTCCTGTTTGACAGACATATTGTGGCAGACAATAATCCTTTGCACAAAGGAGTATACACATTAAGGGAAGAGTAATGTCTGAATAGTGAATTGTAAATGTATTTATGATGATTTTATAAATTGTCTTCCCCAATTCTACAGAGCCAGCTGGTAATTACGGACCCTTCAAACTGTAAGTTATCATGTTTTGATAAAGAGAGCATTCAGTCTCAATTATTTCTCATTTAGCTGAATCTGGCAGACTTCTAATATAATTTATTCTAAAGCATGTATGAAACAAAAAGCCCACTCTCTTGATTGATGGATTGACTCACAGCGATGTATGCAAACTGCATTCTTCACCTGCAGGAGCAAATCAAGCTTAAGTCTCTCCAGTGTGTGTGGATTAATACGTGGGACTGCAAGTGTGTGTGTGTGTGTGTGTGTGTGTGTGTGTGTGTGTGTGTGTGTGTGAGACCTTGCTGATATTTGACAGTCTTGGACATGTTCCTACTGGCTGTGAGTGGCCTGAGGGAAGCAGGCCTACGAGAGAATGAGCCAGACAGTTGGCAAAGCCTCTGCTTCCGTCTCAGCTGTCGTTGGTAGTCTGGCCATGTGGCTGGGACACTGCTTCCTGTGTCCAAACACTGGAAAAACCTTGAATCTCATGTGCTCTAATCCCATTTGTTGGATTAAAATAAAACGTTTTATTATGTGTTTAAAGGGATTCATGTGTCGCACCACTCATTTGCATTTGTTCTGTCACTTACAGCCACTGTGACTGCTGGGAATGTCTCCTGTGCTGAGGAATTTTTATGTTTGATGCGTCGCCCCCATCTGGTCACAAGAGTAACTGCACTGCATTGATAAGACGGATAGGTCATGCTGCTCAGGTGAGGCCTTTTCACTCTGTTTCCTCATTTTAATAATGTTTCGTGGATTTTTCAGCAGTGTGGTACATTGCCACACTCACTGCTGAATGGCTTTGGCCTGTTTGGATCACAGACACCTGTTGTTGTTCCAGTGCAGCTGTTTGCCAGCAGCAGCACGGATGTAAAACTCATATTGATGCCAATCTGGTATTAGCAAAGAAGTCCAATTTATTTCTCTTTTACAGAACAAACTGAAAGTCATTTATCTCATTATACACCTGTGAAAGTAAAGATTTTCCTCTCCTTTTTGTTTTCTTTTCTCACAATTCTAATGTAGGCTACAATGTAGTTTGTACTCCTAGTTTAAAGGTTAATAATAATAACATTTCAATCAGTGTTTCTAAATATGATTGAAAGAAAGAATGTGTCATTGCCAAATTTTATTTTTTCCAACATTTATTTTTTTCTTAAATCTCTCTAAGCAGCATCTTTTGACAGAAACTGAAGTTAATTATACCAAAACTATCTTTGACCATAAAGCCAATCTATGGTTTATCAGTGAAGTGTCTGAACTACACTGCAGACTGGATTCTCTACTCACGGAGTGATGGCTGATTGATTATGAACAAATCCAGCGCGGGCTGAATGCACATCAGCTGGTCATTGGTGTTACACAGTATGTAATGTCTGTATCAACTTGTACCGGTCGCGCAGCCACGATGGTCTATGCATTGTCGTAGACACATGCATAGAAATGCATGGAAATGTCACTCTGTCACGTCCCGTGTGGAGCTTGTGAGCGCGCAGCTGAGTAGGCAGTGTCGCTGTCAAATCTGTCCCTGGGAAAAGTAACGTTGCGCCAAATTGAAAAAGGAACTACGTTTCGTTACCAAATTTTCAGTAGTAGCGCGTTACACTACTTTTTACCCAAAAAAGTAGTTACGTTACTGTAACGCTAACACATTACACCCAACACTGAGTAACAGTGATGGACAAATGAGGCACCACTAGCCATGTTTTCATCTAATTGTCAAGCGAATTTTGAAATAAGAAACTTTCTTTGACATGAAGGCTGGCAAGGAAGGTAATGTTTTAGTGTGTCATTATATGAATTCCATAACAGTGGACCTGCGCTGCTCACAAGCTGTAAATGAAACAAAACTGATGCTAGGTGCTCTAACGTCAGTAGCAACATCGTTTTTATACAGTGGGGGAGGGGTTATGTTAATGATGACTCTAGTGCGTCATTGAACCATGATTTCAGTGTTGCTCAGAAAATCCTGTGTACAGTCTTCTTACTGTACATGTTATCAAGAAGTATTTTCTAACACGTATAATGTGTTTAAAAAGAGATCACTGATTTTACTTTACCAAAACTTAAAGAGCCACTGGTCTAGACCACCTGTCTGTGCTGAGCATGGACACTGATATGACTGCTGAGACTCAGTGTCAGATTTAAGGCTACAGAGTTGGAGATGTCAGATTCAATGTGATTTTTTTTTTACTTTTCTTGTCACACTGTCACACTCAAAGACAAAAAGTATTGTGCCTCTTTTACCTGCAGCCTGACCATAGCTGTAGGGTTAGGGTTACACAATGACTGGAAACATTGAAGACACATTATGGGTAACACTTTATTTGGCTAGTCTTTTGTTTGTCAGGTTAGCAACATTTGTTATTTAGCACTTCAGTATTTGCTGCGCCTCCAACTTAAAAATAAGATAAGCCTTTGCATGGACTCTTAATGTGTAATACTTTCCACATCATTTTGACACAGTTGGAAAATAATTGAGCATCAGTTTTTGGCGAGCCAAATTATGTGTGACACTTATTTTGGGTGTAATAATCCAAGCACTGCAGGACAGCTTTAACCCTGATAGTGACACCCTGTTCTGAGCCGAGTGTGCAGCCCATTACTCTCTCAAGCAGCGACGAAAGGAAAATGAATGCTTACAATGCCGGCTAGTTTTACATAAATCGGCAATGTTTGATAGCTCATTATTTATTAAGCAATGTGCGCCGTGGAGTGAAGTGCTACCCCATTTATTACAAACAGCTGAAGTATACAGAATATGTGAAAATATGCGAACACAGAGACACAGGGAAGCATGGACGGACTGTTTAGGGACCCAGAGAGGGAAGGGGACAGGAGATGAGCTGCTACCTGAACTACACACACACACACACACACACACACACAAATCCCCCTTTCTAGGACGTATCCAGTTGTCTGTAGTGTCTTTTCAGGGTGCAGTACTCACCATGTGAGCCTGTCACGGTTCAGTCTGGGGCTCATCTCCAGCGTCCACTGAGACACACGAAGATATAGACAGAGGTTAATTGGGCTCAGGTGCACCTCGATGTCCTGATGGAATCGGCCTGCCGCTCAGCCAAGATTTAGTCCAAGCCCCGGTTTCCACATGAACACACAGGGGCTTTGTTCACATGTGCACTGTACTCTGATAGTGGGTCACAGTCTGGTTAAGCATATATGCATATCTAACACACAGTTTTGTGTGACTAGTCAGCAAATATTAATTTGAAGGTCTGATACCACCTATTTGAATGATTTCCCAAAAATAGTCTTGTACTGCAAAGCCTGTAATTCTTTGTTTTACATTGCCAACCAAACTACATGGCCCTACACCAGTTTAGTTTTGGTATGGATGAAACAAACAAGATATAATGATGATAATTAGAAGTTCTGTAGGTGGATTTTATCACGCACACCAGGAAATGGACCCACAAATGCTCAACTCAGGTAAGTAGAAGATGAATGGTTTTATTAAAGCACTAATAAAGTGCCAATATTCTGAAAAAAAAAAAATCACTTTTTCTGGGATTTGGGGTGTTATTTTGTGTCTCTGGTGCTTCAAAACGCATACAAACTTGGAAAAAAAAACAAACATCCATGCTGTTTTGAGTGAGATACGGGTTTCTGAATGTCTTCTGCCTTCAGTCTCCGGGTGAGCTGTTCAAAATCTAGGGTTTTCTACGTCAGTAGCCGAGAAGAGGTGGCTAACCGTAGCATGCTAGCGCTAGCATGCTAGCTCGTTCTCAATGGCAAAACACTGCTACAACACCATAATATACAAAAGAACTACTTACATGTCCCTGTTCTGCAAGTATTCCACGCAAAGTTGGAAGTGCGCCCTCGTTTAGAAGAAGTCTCCCGGCTAATCCTGCCTTGTACTAATTGAAGTTGTAGAAACAAACAACTAGCTGATGTGATCCTTACCTAGCTACTGCGCATGTGTGCCTCCCAACAAAGATGGGATAGAAGTGCGATGCCTCACTCTGTAGCTAAAACAGAGAGCTCAACACACAGGGTGAAAAGAGGATCTGCAGCAATGTGCAGTACAACTAAAATATGGTGTTTTTTTGAAAATTAAACCATGTAAACCAATTTTGGTACAACCTCAAAATACAATTATGAACCTGAAATGAGCATAATATGGGCACTTTAAAGGCAACAGTGTCCAAGTAACAACAGGCAAAGGCAAAGGGAAATCCGAAAAACAAGCAGTAGTCAAAAAATCCAAGGGAATCAGGAACACAGGAAACAGGGAAAAACGCTTGAAGGCTGCACACAAGGAAAACTGACGATCTCGCACAGGAGTAAGGGTAAGCCTGAACTTAAATACACAAGACAGGGGGGACAATGAGATGCAGGTGCAACACATAGAGGCGGGAACAGGTAATCACACAGGCGGGAAGGAGGACAAAGACCAGGGGTCTCATTTATAAAACTGTGCGTAGGATCCTTACTATAAGTGTACGTACGCCCAAAAGCCCAAAATGGTGTACGCCAAAAAAAAGTCAGATTTATAAAACTGTGTGTACGCACACCTGTAAGCAAAGTTCCCTTTATAAATCAGAGATTACCTACAAGTGTGCGTACTTGAATTTGCCTCTTATCCCGCCCGGTACACGCCCATTTTTAACCATAAATAGTCAATGCAAAACACCTCGTGAATGCTGGTCAGTATATGAATGACACTGGCAGTTGTTAGACCGAATCATGATGACTGGCGGAGAAAAGACCTGTATTTGGACCGGGATGGCACGGTTCCGGCGCGTTGCCCTACTGGACCCAATTCAGTACATAGATCCAAGAGCGCAGCTTTAGGGAATCTAAATCGGCATATTAGCCAGTCATCGTCATGGTCCCTGAAGCCTTTTTCTCTCCTGATTCTTCCATTGGGGGTTAGTCCTCCTGCAGGGCACGGGGGTCACTGCAGTATTTACAACAATTTGTGATTGTTAACACCTTGCCAACACAGCATCAACTAGTGGTATCCCCCACCCCGAGATATGATTTGAAGACGAATTAGAAAGTCTAATAGGCAAACACACTTTTCTTCATGCAGGTTTTGTTATGAACAGTATTAATGTTAGGACCGATAACGAGGACATTAAGTGTAACGATTGCGCGAGAGCTTAACGGCTGTATTTCCAGACTTTGACATTTGATCATATATGCACAGTTTTAAATACAGATATTTAGTTATTTACACTGTGTTCTGCAGTTATCTAATGGTAGGGTATTTGATATTCCATGCGTCGGGCCATTTCCTGCATGCGCTCCGTAGCAGACAATGTGACGGCGAGACAGCGCCGATTAAACATTAAGAACACATTTTTATTAAAGATTTGAGTTGGATTTTACAAGGTGTTTATGGAACAAGTATCACTCAGTACAAATAACACTGCTGGATTTAATCTTCATGGTAACATGGATGATTTAGAGTGAAAAAATGTGTGTGAGACATATCAATACTTGAAAATATTACAAGTAATTGTTTTTCCCATTTACTTTCTGCAGTCTGACTTCAGTTCACCACCTCACCATCTGCGTCGCCAATTCCTATTTTGTCTCCAAAATGTGCATACGCATGGGTCAGAGTTTGCGTGGAGGACCGCACATTCTCCCGTCAAGTTAGTTTTTTATAAATCACAACCTTTGCGTGGGAAGTGGCGTACGCACATTTTCTGCCCCAGTTTGTGCGTACGCCACGTTTATTAAAGAGACCCCAGGAAGTCTGAAATGTGACAAGAAGGTACGTTTCAAAATAAAACAGGAAATGGAAAACTAAACAGAAAACACGAAACAAACTAAAACTAACACTTGACACAGACGAGACGTGACAGATTTTGTTACCTTTTGCTAGCTGTTGTCCTCTGTTTCTAGTTTTTGTGCTAAGCTATACTAATCCACTGCTGTCTGTAGCTTTATATTTAGCGTACAGATATGAAAGTAATATCAATCGTGTTATCTAACTCTCTGAAAAGAAAAGCAAATAAGCACAGTTCACACGTTTTTTTTAACGCTCTCAGGTGAAATGACTGTAAACTAATGATGGCCAAATGAAGCTTTATGAAAATGTGTGAACCATTCTCTAAAGAAAGAAAATAAGGAAAATGGTTCACGAAGATTCATGAAGCTTCATTTTGCCATCACTAAATGACTGTAAACCATTCCTGGGTTAAACTGACTAGAAACAAATAGTAAAAGTTGTTGATGATTTTAACACGGCTTCTCTTTTTTTTCTTATGGCATACAGAAAGTGGGACAATACAGGACTAGGTGTCCATTGTTTTTGAGTATCAGGACACCTCGTCCTACATTACCCTGCTATTTAAGGGCAGTCCTGCTGGTTCTGTTCGGCATTTAAATGCTTCATAAACAATCTGTTGTGTCTGCATCGTGGTGATCAATACCCCTGCCCTGTTCTTAATTCACACTGTCAAGGAAAATAACAAAACTCTTGTTTGATGCTTCATAACCTGTTCTACAATATGCTGCATCCATATATTGACCAGTAAACAGGATTCCGAATCATGATTCGGCTAGTGGAAGCTACAGAGATGTGATTTAAACAAGCATGTTTTCCTGCAGCAACCTAAAAAACATGGGAACATTATGCATTTGAAGGAAGATAAAACCTTGTCTGGATCATTATGAAGCACATTCTGTGTTTAAATGCACCAGGTCATTAACAGAATCCATGTAAGTGCAGCGTGAGGTACACAGTCTGTCTATAACCCACAAGATGCTACAGAGATTTCAAAACAGCTAAGAGGCATTGTTAGGCATAATGACTCCGTGTCAAACGCCTTGTTAGCTGTTTCTAAATCACAGTAATGCACAGCCTGCATGTAAAATATGTTTCCACATGTGATGTCTTACATTTCAAATGGGTCTATATGTAATTTTTGTCTTTTTATAAATGCAGTAAAACACAAAGGCATTACAAAGAGGATGCACATTTTTAAATATTTACGTCATCAACGCATAGACGAGAGGTTACTATAGTTAGTTACCTACATATTGACGTATATAGTTTGCTCTGTTGCCATGGAAGTGAGCTGACCTTGAGTTGAGATTATTTGCCCAGATAACAGCAGTGAGTTAAAAGTCAGCCAGTCCCAACACAGCTATCCATTATATTAACACAGTGTCTGAGTGACAGTGCCACACATAGCTGAGTTCATAAACTATCTCTCTATATCTCCTTCTTCCTCTCTGTCTTTTCAACATCTTTTATCTCTTCCTTCTCTGTTTCTTCCCCACTCTCTCTCTCCCTTCCTCAGTGTCTTTTGATATGCTAAGCAGCACCCTATTTATAAATCATTGCGAGAGAAAACATAGTAGGTTAGGGGACAAATAACAAATGCCCCATGTCTGCTGAGAGAGAGAGAGAGAGAGAGAGGAAGAGAGAGGGATTAAAAAGAAAGGGGAGAGAGAGTTTGAGTGAGGAGAGAAGGGGGATGTCGGCTTGGTGGCTCCCTACGAGGCATGTCACCCAGGTTGAATAGATGTACATATCATTATCTTTCCCCAGTACATGGCGATAATGATATAAGACAGGGTAAAGGAAAAAGAAAGGAGCCATTGTACAGTGAGGCTGTGAGCCAATAAGTGTGGCGTGTAGGCTGAGAGCCAATTATCTGATGCTCTGATGCTATAGTGTACACAGGCAAGCCATTTTACTGAGGCATATGGGGGCCAAAACACTCAAAGCTCTCAATTCCAGCAATAAGACTTTCATTGAACATTCAACATAAACGTTATAATGATTCAACAGTTAATCAGTTCTTGTTACATTGTTTTATCATGCCGCAGTGGAGGGGGCTCTCACACCCTGGATAGGGCGCACAACGGCAGGGGGCAAGCCTAGCCTCTCCAAGCGCTATCGCTCAGCAGCCAAGCCCATAGCCGCTGGCTTATCACCGGGGGGTGGGATATCACACCGTTCAGCTGCGACAGTGTGTCCCCTTGCCACGGCAGTTGCCATGGGGACCCCGCCAGAAGTTGAACCAGGGTCGGGAACCAGGATGCGCTTGTGCATTCCGGTGCCACCAGAATGACCGATGCGTGCCAGGAGGCGAGGAATCAGAAGGACCGGGGGAAAAGCATATAGGAGAGCCCTGGGCCATGGTTGGTGAGAGAAGGCGTCAACCCCCGAGATGTGTGTTCATAGAAAAACCAGTGTGCACTGTGTATTTTCTCGTGAGGCGAACAGATCCACTTTCGCTCTCCCGAACCTGCTCCATAGCATCTGCACGAGATAACATTGTTTTTGATTGACAGGTAACCTCTGAGAAGTGGAGAGCTGAACCACTATAGCAGCAAGTGCAAGCTTATTGAACATAGATGTTACCAGAGTGAGAAAGAAAAAAATATTTCAATGATCTGCAAGTAAAAGTTAAAATATCCTCAACAAAAATGCACGTAGTCAGACAAAACAAACAACAAACGGTAGTGAATCATCGGCCATGAGTCAGTGTACTCTGTGTGTAACGAAACGGTGGTGCAGATGTGCACATGTTGTCTAGTAAATAATCACGCTTAGGGAAAAATCATAACAAAACAATTTTCCTGCAGTAAAGTATTGTGGTTGTTGGCTCAGTTGCCCTCGGGCTACAGCAAAGTGATGTGGAATAGCAATAGTGGGGAAAAAGTAACAGGCCATAGTGTGGAAGCTCAATAATCACAGAAGAAAAGAAAGGCAAGGTTCTCTCTATTACTGTACATAGATTTAGGAAAGTTAAGTAATCCAAAAAGAAGTCAGATTAGGCCACATAAAAATGATTTGTGTGATTGGGATTTTCTCTTACATACTGAGTACAATGATTTGACTGCTTTTTAGCCTGAAAGAGCAGCTAATCTCTTTGGAGTTAAGTCTACTCTAAAAATCTGGAATCAACTCAGACGCCATTTTGGATGGCACACGTTTTCACTGCATGCCCCAATAACTATGAACCATGCTTTTGTACCCTCTCTGGCAGATAGAGCATTCTCCATGTGGTCCAGTTTTGGCATTAAATCATTCAACGATCTGTACATTGATGGCGTTTTTGCCTCCTTTCAGCAGTTATCAGCTAAATTTGGCATCCCAAAAACTATTTTTGGGATATATTTGATATCTTCAGGTTCGTAGCTTTGTACGTAGTGTAAGCTCCCAATTCCCCTCTTAGTCTGTAGACCTCCCCATGGACACTTTTTTACTTCCGCTCCCATCGCCAAAAGGTATCATTTCATGTGTGTATGAGAGAATTTTTTCACTCCGGTGTTCCTCGTTGTCGGCTATCAAGGCAGCATGGGACAACAGGACTTGGGGGGAGAAATCTCTGATGACTTATGGGATGACATTCTTTGCCGAGTTCACTCTTCTTCTATGTGCGCCAAACATGGTCTAATTCAATGTAAAATCCTCCACCGCATTCACTGGACCAAACTCAGACTCTCTCAGATTTACCCGGATGTTAATCCTGTCTGCGACTGGTGTAGAATAGCTCCCGCTTCGCTTATTCATATGTTTTGGTCCTGCCCGTCTATACACAACTATTGGTCCAATATCTTCCAAACATAATCTGCTGCTCTTCAGGTGCCATCTGCTCCAGCAATATTAACAGCTCTCTTGTCGGTGGCCCTGCCTAAAATTAAAGCAGACCATGTGGCTTTCTTAACTCTTTTAGCTAGACGGCTCATACTACTTCGTTGGAAGTCAGCTTTCCCCCCATCCTGGGAGGCTTGGGTCAGAGATGTCCTCCATTTTAGTAAACTCGAAAAGATTAAGCATACACTGCATGGGTCCACAAATAAATTTTTAGTATGGCAACCTCTCTTTGTATCTCTCTCTCTCTATTCCTTGTATGTATTTATATATTTATATAAATAAGTGAACTTTCAACCTCGCTTTGAACTGTAGCCCTTGAAAGCAATTTTACCAGGAAGATGATGTTATTTTATTTTATTTTCTGGTAAGGGGGGGGTTTCTGTGTGTGTATTTCTTATGTATAGGTACAAACTTAATGCATAAGTGCCTTATGCTGTTTACCCAAAGTAAGGTGCTGGTATACACATACCCCTTGTCCTTTGTTTTCTATGAGGAAATGCTGAACATACTTGTACAATCACAATACTTGAACTCTGTACAATCTGCTAAAAACACCAATTAAAAAGAATTGTTTTCACTGACATTTCTGAGTCAGTTTCCTGACATTGTGACTCTGCTGTGCTTGTGCTTCTGTTACGCTACAAGTTAGCATTCATGATAATCTTGTAATTTCCCCTTGCAAATACAGCAAATACCCCACTCGTGAATGTTGAAGCTTTTATGGGTCTTAAGATAGTTACTAAGAAGTGGATAAATGAGATTACAAACGTCGTCACGCCAAACACGCCACATAAGTTGAAAGCAATTTGAAGCTTAGTGGTGGTAACGTTGTCATGCAACCGTGGTGTAGTTCAATGACAGCTTAGCTTTCTACTTCTGCCAATTACATTTACGCTTTAAAAGTAAAAAAAAGTGGGGTTCATTTGTGAAGATTATCTTGCTGAACAAAAGGTGTAAGTATCATACACTTTTGATTGCCACAGAGTTTATTTTCTGCGATCATCTAAAATCCAATGGAACAATCTGTGGAGGGAACCAGGGTGATGCTAACACCCGGGTTGGCCTACGAAAATACGTCATTCCTGCACAACCCGGTCTCACGGCAGTTCGTGAAATGGTCACGTTATTTTGATCTATTGATTCGTCAACAGGGACACGATTTTCTCATTTATTTCGTAGTGGTCACCACGAAAAAGGAAAGGAGAAGGGGAACCGAATCTATTGATTCGGGTACAGGGACACAATTTTCTCGTTTTTATCGTGGTGGTGAGCACGAATTTTAAACTAATGTATTTCAATGGGAAGCATCTTTCGTGATAACAGTGTCATAACCTGGCTCAAGGGCCATGACAAAAGAGGGAGCGAGGCATCGTAAATTATCAAAAGTGATTTATTTAACAAAAGAATAAACTAAACATATCTTTTGTAATGTGCAAAGTGTGTCTCTGTGACTTAAATAAACTCAAAACAAGATGTGGCAGGCAGGATGATCAGGCCATGGTTGATGGTCTGGATTGCAGTGAAGAGAGAGCCTGTAGTCTGACCAGGTGGAGCTTTATCAGCTCACAGCTCCCAGGTGCACTAGATCTGCAATCAACTCAAAGCAAAGATGGGTAAGACCAGAGACGTATCACTCCTACAGAGAGGCCCCACCAGATCACACAGTGGCCGTCACAACAGCATGATTGAAAAGTATTGAAAAGCCGAAAATCCGCATAAGGTTGGTTGGGTGTGGTTGATGGGTCAAACAACACCGTCACACGCAGGAGACAGCGACAACAACGGGACAGTTGTGGTTAGGAGAAGAAGAACGTGGAAAGGAACTGCCACACACGGGACGTGAAAGTCCTGTGTTGTTTGACCCATCCACCACCCCAACCAACCTCCTTGAGCGGATTTTTGGCTTTTCAATGCTACTCGCTACCGTAATCGTGCTGTTATCACGAAAGATGCTTCCCATTGAAATACATTAGTTTAAAATTTGTGCTCACCACCACGAGAAAAACGAGAAAATCGTGTCCCTGTACACGAATCAATAGATTAAATAACGTCACCATTTCACGAACTGCCATGGGACTGGGCTGTCCTGCAACACTCTATTCAGAGGTCTGAAACCAAGCAAACGTAAAGTTAGGATGTGTGGGGGAAAAATCTCCTTGAACCCTTCATGTTCAAAGAGCCCAGGGCAAGCTTTATTGCAAATGTGAGGATTACAGTCAGTAAACCACTTCTGCCACTGTCACTTCTGCTTATGGAAAAGTGTAATCTCAGTGAGGAGAACTTGAGCTTTTCCCTCAGGTGACCACTTAATTAAGGCCTAATCAAACAGGCTAAAGTTATCCCTGGTGCCTCTCACAGTTAAATGTGTGTAACACAGCTCTCTTTACTTCCTGTGTATTGCCTCTAACTTTATCTTATTGCATCTAGTTTTCCATAAATGCATCTGTATTTCATCCATGTTAAGAGTTTGCTTCTTGGTAAATTTGCTACTCGGGGGGGAAGTCTTGAACTTGAAGTATCAGCTCAATTTGAAAGCTGTTATATGGCTCTCAGTCTGTCAAGGAATTTGGAATAAAATATGTTTAATTATAGCAGTGAAAATAAAATTGACCTAAATGTCTCAGTTAAGTACATTGGACTCCTTCACCTCTCTATCTCTGGCTCTCCCTCTCTCATCATCATCCAACAATGTCCTGAATACCTCAATAAAGTGCGTATAACCTATATTTCTGAGCCAAGTATATATGTCACACTATTAATTACCCTATCAGTCTCTCCCTCTCCCTTCTGTCAGTCCTTTATCCAGCTTGGTTGTATTCAAATCAAATTGACATTATCACTAAATATCCCATTGCTATAACTCTTATTTCAGTGCATTGACACCCTTCTTGATCATGTGCCGCTCCTCTCTCTCAATTCGCTCCTTTTAAGAGTTCATATTA
Organism: Sander vitreus; assembly: GCF_031162955.1. Taxonomy (NCBI): domain Eukaryota; kingdom Metazoa; phylum Chordata; class Actinopteri; order Perciformes; family Percidae; genus Sander; species Sander vitreus. The sequence continues at coordinate 28,163,603 of NC_135864.1, read as the reverse complement.
TGCATGAATCAAATTTATATCACCCCCAAATGTCTTACTTAACTGCATCTGCCACCTTCTTAATCAGGCCCTCACACCTCTTTCATAATCAACCACAGAGTTTCCACATCAGCAGAAAAAAGGACGGTGTCTGTTTTATTTGTAAGAAGTAGCGCATCCCATCAAATATTAACAACATGCTCGCAGAGAGGAGCGTGAGCCGCTTTGTAGTTGCGACTTGACAACACCAGTGAGGAAATTGTGTTGGAAGGGCCGGTGTTTTCTGTTTGAAGGGGGGGCTTGTAATAAGTGTCTGGGTTCATTACGGTGAGATGAGCTTGTGATGAATCACCAATCACAAAGAGCTGTAGGGTTTGTGGGGTCGTTTAGCATTTCGATTACATCATGTCTGTGTTCAATTCCGACATCTAAGGCAGCTCTGATTTAGTCAAGTATAAAGATAAATGATGTCCAGAGAAGATTTTATAAGGTCACACAACGTCCATGCTCTAGTTTGTTTATGGCACATGCACAGAATATTTACATGTGCTGCATACAAGGAGCAACGAAATCAGTCCGTCAGGACGTCTAAGTTGTCCCCCCCTAGAAATGTCATTAAAACAATGCTGTGTATTGTAAATAACATAATGGTGTATACTTAAAATATCTGTGTAAGCAGTTAAACAATACAAACCCCCAAAAAAGCTTTTTAAGTTTAGAAACATTTTGAGTCCCCCCTCCCTTGCCTCACAGTGGTTTGGTCCACTGCATGCTGTAGGATCTGCGCTAGACTCACAGTCACATTGGGTAGTGACAGGAGTGTAGTAAGTAGGCGGTTCAAGGCTATTTTATTCACATTAAACATTGGATGAAATTGTTCTTTTCTCAAATAGAAATTATGCTGAGTAATTAATGAAGTAGTCATGACAAAAAAGTTCGCTATGTTAGTGTAATATAATGTAACGTTACCTAGCTTATAACTGTTGGATAGAAATGCACCCACTACAACTAACGTTACCACGGCGATAAGCCTAACGTTATGTGCGTAAACTGATATTAGGGTTAATATTGAAGATCTACAGTTGTGTTTTGCTCAACATGAAGTTAAGTGGCTGATCAGTTAAATATATATCCTCTGTCCCAGAAGAAACCTAATATTTATGTGGAGGACGCAAGATCATTTCAGAATTATAATATGACCGCGTGGTGAACCTATGAAACTAACTCATATTTAGACATCTGACGTCAAAGATTTGTGTTGTTGTTAAAAATGACAGAGAAAAGAAAAACAGACATAAGATCCTTTTTCAGTAGGCCTACACCAAAACGCCAAGTAAGTACAATAAGTCCTCATATCAAGACAATTTGGTAACATCTTTATAAGAAGGGGTGCTTATGGAAATATTAACGTCATTATGTCACTGGCAAAGGAGACAGAAAGAACTGAGGAACAGGGAGACCAGGGACAGTCAGGTGTAGAGTCTCAGGTAAGTGTGTTGAGCTTAGTTCATATTTTTGGAGGTGTGTGAGCAGATGAGCTTTACTAGTGGCTCACTAATTTACATTACGATCAGCTAATTTAACAAGTGTACAAAAGTATTGTATTTCTTTTATATGGGGACACTTTTTCAAAATAAGTCATTATGTTTTAAGGTATTTTTGTGGCTTGATTGTAAACAACTTAAACATAAATACATGGTTTTAAAGAAGAATATTTTGGTCAATATAGTCAGCTTTTTCATTGAATCAAGAGAAACACTGAAAAGAAGTATAATGGTACAGTCTCCATGCTACACTAATGATAGTATTAAGGCTTTCCTCTGTGTACACATGTCCTCTACAAGTATAGATGGCTGTATTATTTGTGTCCCCTTCAAAAATTGCTGATGAGAGCAAAATTGTTATTTTTGGGTCTAGGGGCCGCAGACAGTTTGTCCGACGACCCCCATGCACTGAATTCAAGCCACAGTACACTGTGAAGACAGTTAAGCATGGTGGTGCAAAAATCATTTTTTGGGGATGTTTCTCATACTGTGGTGTTGGGCCTATTTATGGCATACCAGGGATCAGTTTCAATACATCAAAATACTTGAGGTCATGTTGCCTTATGCTGAAGAGGAAATGCCTTTGAAATGGGTCTTTCAACGAGACAATGACCCAAAACACACCAGTAAATGAGCAAAGTCTTGGTTCCAGATGAACAAGATTGATGTTATGGAGTGGCCAGCCCAATCCCCAGACCTCAATCCCATAGAAAACTTGTGGGGTGACATCAAAAATGCTGTTTCTGAGGCAAAACCCAGTAATGCAGAGGAATTGTGGAATGTAGTTCAATCGTCCTGGGCTGGAATACCTGTTCACAGGTGCCAGAAGTTGGTTGACTCCATGCAACACAGATGTGAAGCAGTTCTCAGAAATAATGGTTATGTAACTAAATATTAGTGCAGTGATTCAAAGTAAAGCAGAGACATTTTTCAGTTTATACAGTAAATGTTTGAGTTTGTAAAGAAAAATGCAAATACTGCTTCTTTTTTTTAACCGCCTAATATGCCTTTTTCTTCACTTTCTGTAAAGGTATAACACAAACGTGATCAATTTGTCATGTTTTGGAATTGAATGTGCAGTGTTCCCAATGCATTGATATTATGGAATTAAAAGCTATTCTAAGGATTTTGAGCATTATTCACTTTCTTTAAACACACTGCTATTATTCTTAACACAACTGTAAATACAGAAGAAATAATGCAGAGCTTCCTTAAAAAAAAAACCTAGAAAGTGCATTTAAACAGATTTTGGGTGGGAGGAGAAGAAGATTAAGAAGGTATGCTTTTTAAATTATTTTAGGGAAAATAAAAATGTTGAACATATAAAATCCATGCCACATTGCTTAAATTTAAGAATGTTTTGAAAAATGAGAAAGTAGTGGCACCTGGGTAGCTCACCTGGTAGGTGCGCCCCATGTACAGAGGCTCTATTCTGACCTGTGGCCCTTTGCTGCTTGTCACTCCCCCTTTCTCTCCCCTGACAGTGAACCCTACAGCTCTTTGTGTTTGTGACTGTGAAAGTATATTCGAGGGCCAGTCATTTATGTATTCACAACAGCAAATGTTATCTTTGAATGGAGAGAGTACCTGTCACAGTTTCTCAGATACAGAACCCAAATGCAGACCAGGACAAGGTAGGTGGCGAAAAAGGTGAGTATTTATTGAAGAACACAGGTAATGCCAAACATGGAGACAGGTGAGTCCGGGTGATGGGGGCTGAAGGTGGGGACGAGTGGGTTGGAAGGGGAGAGCTGGGAAACAGGAATCTTGGTGGTTCGAGATGGTTGGAGGTTCCGGTTGCCAGGCAGAGGTGGAGAGAATTTCCCGTGCGAAACTGCAGACAAAGGAACAGGAATCAGTTTAGCAACAAACAAAAGCAATAGAGCAGCAAAGCTAACTGTCAAAAGGATTAAGCTGACACGCAAGCACAACATCCTGGTTAGGCTAACGATCCGGCAGGGAATGGATGTCAGGTCACAGCTTATATGGTGTAGAGATGATGATGATCAGGACCAGATGTGCAGATTGCTGATGAGCCACAGGTGAGTGCAGTTACAGATGATCCTGGGTTTCCCGCCTTGCCCTAGTTGCAACAGGAACAGAAAAGTCAGGCAGGGAAACATAAAAACAAACATAAAAACAAATCTGAGTGGTGTAACATATTTAACATACCAACTGGGGACCACAACAACTACTGTAAGAAACAACCATCATAGAAAAATGTCTTATTTCTTTAATCTCTAATTCTCTAATTAACAAATTGATTAGTTATGTAATAAATATCACCTAAAGAAAAAAAAACTAGTTATTATTTTAGGAAAGTTAGGTAATTTGCATACTGTGTAAAATGAAAATAGACAGACATTTGTGTCTGCTGCATCTGTGTCTGTCTCCTTCAAAATGACTGACAGAGTGCCCCTAGCCCCCTGATTGTTATGGGGCTGCAGTATTCCCAGTTCCTTTTTTTGTGTGTGTGTGTGTGTGTGTGTGTGTGTGTGTGTGTGTGTGTGTGTGTGTGTGTGTGTGTGTGTGTGTGTGTGTGTGTGTGTGTGTGTGTGTGTGTGTGTGTGTGTGTCTTTCCCCTTCCATTGTGTGCCTGTTTGTCTCTCCCCTGTCTGCGTATGTAAGTCAAGGTGCATGCTCTTTACCTGTGCACTGCACATGATTAAGCACAACTGTGTCTCATCAACTACTCAACTCTCCAGCATAAAAGCTCTGGTTCTGGAACCATAGCGGCATCTCCTGGCCCTTATTTGATAGCTCCTCAACTCCTTGGTCCTCGGCTGAACCGGAAGTTGTTCTGTCCCTCCTCGGTGAAGGCCGTCTCAAAACTCTTATTTCTGCCCCGAGGAGCGAGCATTGAGGAAGCATCGAGGAACTATAGGCGAGGATTCACGAGAGCAGCCTTCCCGGAAGCTATGCGGCTGAAGGAGTTGCTAACTCAGCCCACAGCTGACAAATTCATGTGACGCTTCAGAGGAAAGGACGTCCCATCCCGAGCAATTGATTGCTCGTTGCCTCTCTCCTTCCATGATTTCCTCGCGTCTCTCCCATGCTTTCTCTGTGGGAGGGACTAAGACATGAGGAAGGGAGGCAAGTGGAAGAGTCAAGGAGGCAAATTAAGCGACATGAGAAGCACCTTGTGAGAAGTTTATAGGGGAAATGTCTCTTTGGTGAAGCTGCTAGCATGATATACATCTAAAATGTGACAAGGGGCCCCAACTAAGGGGTCACAAGCCACTAATGTTGGGAACCACTAATGTGTTGTACTTAAGTACAGTACTTGAGTAAATGTACTTGGGCTTGGACCCCTAAAAACATCTATTTGGTTCTATCTGATGCTGTTCTGAGTTGTTAGCAGCATCTAATCTGCAAGGCATGAAACAAATGCTGAAACATTGCAATTAATTTCAGCATTTTTATGTTGGCAAGTAAACTAACTGCTAAATAATCACAATGCAGATGATTGCATTATCACATTTTGTCTAATGATATAAAGACAATAAGTCCCCTCAGCATTTATATTTGTCTCTTCATCAGTGCGTCTTTCAGTGCAACAGTCAACACACACCCTGCCATCTGATCGCGCACATCCACACCAACCTATAAAAATAATACAATTTAGAAATGTTAGTTTGTTTTGTTCAAATGAGTCACATCAATAACATTCCTGATATTATAGCGTATGGCGCACATGGGACTAGTTTCGCTAGATATTTTACACTTATTAAAAGGATGAATACTGTGGGTAGACCCACAGTTAAATGTCAATATGACAACTTTGACCATTCCATTTGTTTTTATTGCCTCTCTTGCATGACATAGGCTAAGCTTGAGTGATTATTGGATCTTCAAGCCCTTAAAAAAATATGTATTGCAACCGGATTATGCAAACTGAGAATATTCTATTTCTTCACTTGGAGAAAAAAGTGGCGGAGTGTCGTTCCAGAGCGGTCTGGCAGCACAGTACCACAGTGATGTGAAGAAAGATGTGAGGTGAGCACTGAATTTGCATCAGTCCAGGGGTGTGACTCGAATAAACGATGCCAAGTGAAAATGAAAGAAGTCATCCACATCACCCCCAGTGATGCCACTTCAACAGGTAATGATGGTGGCTGGCTTGAGAAGTGCTTAGTGAGTAAGTACACAATCACAATACAGGAGGGAAACAATATGAAAAAATGTGCTCTGCTTAGAATTTCAATTGGATTGCAGCTTATGTGTTTGATTACATTTCCATTTTATTGTGTTAAGGAGGAAGTGATGAAAATGGTTGAGACACACAGGTATGATTAAATTTGGATTTGAAATAGCAGAAGCAAAGGTGGGTGTGCATATTTTACACACTTTATATTCAGGAGTAGATTACAGTGTTTGACTGCCATGCTTTACAGTTTGTGTATCTGCAGCCAAAGGAAGACACCCACCATGCTTTGAGAAAACAACCACAGAGACATAGAGTAGGCTACAGAAAGATATTTGGCATACTTTGGCCAAGGCTTTAAGAAGCTATAGAGAACACAACTGTGGCACCATAAAGGTTCAGCTGCTCTGAAATCAAAGTAATGACAACAGGAAGGAGGTTTATGCTTTCAGTGGCAACATATATTATTGTTTCACAAGACCTAACCCTGCCTGTTACAGCCTAACAAGCTAACAATGTAAACAAATAAAAGATGCTTACTACACTTACAATTGTGCAACAATTGTACAACTACACTTACAATTGTGATACGTCGCTGTTTATGGTGTGCAACAGACTCCTTGTCTGAGTCTGGGTCTGACTGAGGCTCAGACATGCTTGGCTGAATCTGGGTGTCAGATCTGTACAGAACACCAGAACAAAAACCCAAGATTCACATGAGAAATACTTTCAAAGTACTAATGTTTAAAAGTACAAAAAAAATAGAGGTACCTTAAGGATCTTAGCCCCACCGAGTGGAAAAAGTCAAGAAACACCAATGACCCACCTATGTGGAACAAATACACAATTTCTCTGCAGTGTCATCTGCTGTGCCATGCTGTAAATTCAGATGAATTTTGATTGGCTGTCAGTGTTTCTATCGTTCAACAAATCACTCTGAAAGTGATCCCAATATCGTTCACGGACTCACCCACTTAAGTTAAAATGATTTTTATATATTATTTTATATATAATATATATTTATCGTTACAGTTATCGTTCTTGGTGTGGACACTGTCATCATCCTGTAACCATATTGCAGGGGTACACAGAGCCATTGCAGGGGGGAGGGGGTGCACATGGCCAGGGTAAATATGTAAGGTTATTCTTGAGTTGAATAGACCTTTTTAACAGCAGACATGTTTGTACTGGTGTAACAGGTAAATAAGACCCTATTGAATCTTTTTACTTTCTTGATGTATTGTACAGAATAATAATGCATGTTTACTAACTTCGCTTCTTCCTCTGTGTCCTTGTGCCTTTTTCGCCTCACATATTTCCCTGGATTGTGGTGGCACCTGGATCGTGGTTACAGCTGCTACTGTGGTCCTATTCGACGCCTATTATCATTATTAGTCATAGTTCTATTATTTTTACTGTTTATATAATTGTCACTGTCATTCCATTATACTCACTGCTATAAATATTATAGGTCATATTTCTGTATTTATTGTAGGTTGGGTATTTCTCTCTGTCACTCAGGTTTCTGCCTGTTAAAAGGAAGTTTTTCCTTGCCGCTGCTGCAATAAGTGCAATTGCTCTTGGGTTTCTGTAAATTACAGTGTGGTCTAGACCTAATTTATCTGTTAAGTGTCCTGAGATAACGTCTGTTATGATTTGACACTATAAATAAAATTGAATTCAATTGGTAATTAATGTAAGACTATGTGGCAGTGCGAGCGGCCTATGACACTCGAAAAGCTAAAATTTCCAACAACGCCACTCAAAATTAGGGGTCAGAGACAATTTATTTATAAAAATATACGATTTTATTTCTTTGTTTCAAATGTTATCTATTAAAACAGGATATTTTACATTAAAAGAAAGCATAGAATGAATATTAGGAAAGTAATAAACAAAACACGATTCAAATCAGCAAACCAGTATGCATAATTAAAGAACCAAAATCAAACAAAAAGAAAAGAACAAAAATCCACATGCAATATCCATCCATCTATCTTCATCCGCTTATCCGGGGTCGGGTCGCGGGGGTAGCAGCTCCAGCAGGGGACCCCAAACTTCCCTTTCCCGGGCCACATTAACCAGCTCCGACTGGGGGATCCCGAGGCGTTCCCAGGCCAGGTTAGAGATATAATCCCTCCACCTAGTCCTGGGTCTCCCCCGAGGCCTCCTCCCAGCTGGACGTGCCTGGAACACCTCCGTAGGGAGGCGCCCAGGGGGCATCCTTACCAGATGCCCGAACCACCTCAACTGGCTCCTTTCGACGCAAAGGAGCAGCGGCTCTACTCCGAGCTCCTCACGGATAACTGAGCTTCTCACCCTATCTCTAAGGGAGACGCCAGCTACCCTCCTGAGGAAACCCATTTCAGCCGCTTGTACCCTGGATCTTGTTCTTTCGGTCATGACCCAGCCTTCATGACCATAGGTGAGGGTAGGAACAAAAACTGACCGGTAGATTGAGAGCTTTGCCTTCTGGCTCAGCTCTCTTTTCGTCACAACGGTGCGATAAATTGAATGTAATACCGCACCTGCTGTGCCGATTCTCCGACCAATCTCCCGCTCCATTGTCCCCTCACTCGCGAACAAGACCCCAAGGTACTTGAACTCCTTCACTTGGGGTAAGGACTCATTCCCTACCTGGAGAAGGCACTCCATCGGTTTCCTGCTGAGAACCATGGCCTCCGATTTAGAGGTGCTGATCCTCATCCCAGCCGCTTCACACTCGGCTGCAAACCGACCCAGTGAGTGCTGAAGGTCACAGGCCAATGATGCCATCAGGACCACATCATCTGCAAAAAGCAGCGATGAGATCCCCAGCCCACCGAACTGCAACCCCTCCCCACCCTGACTACGCCTCGATAGCCTGTCCATAAATACTACAAACAGGATTGGTGACAAAGCGCAGCCCTGGCGGAGGCCAACTCTCACCTGAAACGAGTTCGACTTACTGCCGAGAACCCGGACACAGCTCTCGCTTTGGTCGTACAGAGATTGGATGGCCCTGAGAAGGGACCCCCTCACCCCGTACTCCCGCAGCACCTCCCACAGTATCTCCCGGGGCACCCGGTCATACGCCTTCTCCAGATCCACAAAACACATGTAGACTGGTTGGGCATACTCCCTCCAGGATCCTTGCGAGAGTAAAGATCTGGTCCGTTGTTCCACGACCAGGACGGAATCCGCATTGTTCCTCTTCAACCTGAGATTCGACTATCGACCGAACCCTCCTTTCCAGCACCTTGAGTAGACTTTACCGGGAGGCTGAGAAGTGTGATACCCCTGTAATTGGCACACACCCTCTGGTCCCCCTTTTAAAAAGGGGAACCACCACCCCGGTCTGCCACTCCTTAGGCACCGTCCCCAGACTTCCACGCAATGTTGAAGAGGCGTGTCAACCAAGACAACCCCTCCACACCCAGAGCTTTAAGCATTTCTGACGGATCTCATCAAATTCCTGGGGCTTTGCCACTGTGGAGTTGTTTAACTACCTCAGCAACCTCCACCAGGGAAATTGATGCCAATCCCCCCTCATCCTCCAGCTCTGCCTCTACCATAGAGAGCGTATTAGTCGGATTTAGGAGTTCCTCAAAGTGCTCCTTCCACCGCCCTATTACCTCCTCAGTTGAGGTCAACAGCGTCCCATCCTTACTGTACACAGCTTGGATGGTTCCCTGCTTCCCCCTCCTGAGGTGGCGAACGGTTTTCCAGAAGTACCTTGGTGCCGACCGAAAGTCCTTCCATGTCTTCTCCGAACTTCTCCCACACACACTGCTTTGCCTCTTTCACGGCAGAGGCTGCAGCCCTTCGGGCCCTTCGGTACCTTGCAACTGCCTCCAGAGTCGTCGTGGGATAACATATCCCGGAAAGACTCCTCCTTCAGTCGGACGGCTTCCCTGACCACCGGTGTCCACCACGGTGTTCGTGGGTTACCGCCCCTTGAGGCACCTAAGACCCTAAGACCACAGCTCCTCACCGCAGCTTCAGCAATGGAAACTTTGAACATTGTCCATTCGGGTTCAATGCCCCCAGCCACATCCACAGGGATGCACGAAAAGCTCCGCCGGAGGTGTGAGTTGAAAGTCTGTCGGACAGGGGCCTCCTCCAGACGTTCCCAATTTACCCGCACTACCCGTTTGGGCTTACCAGGTCTGTCCAGAGTCTTCCCCCACCCCCTGACCCAACTCACCACCAGATGGTGATCGGTTGACAGCTCCGCCCCTCTCTTCACCCGAGTGTCCAAAACATACGGCCTCAGATCAGATGAAACGATTATAAAATTGATCATTGACCTTTGGCCTAGGGTGCTCTGGTACCAAGTACACTTATGTCCCTATGTTCGAACATGGTGTTCGTTATAGACAATCCATGACTAGCACAGAAGTCCAACAACAAACAACCACTCTGGTTTAGATCAGGGAGGCCGTTCCTCCCAATCACACCTCTCCATGTGTCTCCATAATTACCCACGTGCGCGTTGAAGTCCCCCAGCAGAACTATGGAGTCCCCGACTGGAGCCCCATGCAGGACTCCACTCAAGGTCTCCAAGAAGGCCAAATACTCTGAATTCTTGTTTGGTGCATATGCACAAACAACAGTCAGAGTTTTCCCCCACAACCCGCAGGCGTAGGGAGGCGACCCTCTCGTCCCACCGGGTTAAACTCCAACGTAGCGGCGCCAGCCGGGGGCTTGTGAGTATCCCCACACCCGCCCGGCGCCTCACACCCTGGGCAACTCCGGAGAAGAAAAGAGTCCAACCCCTATCCAGGAGTATGGTTCCAGAACCAAGACTGTGCGTAGAGGTAAGCCCCACCAGATCTAACCGGTAGCGCTCCACCTCCCGCACAAGTTCCGGCTCCTTCCCCCACAGAGAGGTGACATTCCACGTCCCCAGAGCCAGCCTCTGCTGCCCGGGTCTGGTCCGTCGAGGCCCCTGACCTTCACTGCCACCCATGTGGCAGCGCACCCGACCCCAGCGGTTCCTCCCACAGGTGGTGGGCCCATGGGATGGAGAGATGTCCGCCACGTAGCTTTTTCGGGCTGTGCCCGGCTGGGCTCCGTGGCAAACCCGGCCACCAGACGCTCGCTGACGAGCCCTCCATCTGGGCCTGGCTCCAGACGGGGGCCCCGGGCTTTTTCCGGGCAGGGTCACTTCATCCCTTCCTCGATTTTTCATAGGATTTTTGAACCATTCTTTGTCTGGCCCCTCACCTGAGACCACTTTGCCTTGGGAGACCCTACCAGGAGCACAAAGCTCCAGACAACACAGCCCTCAGGTTCATAGGGACACACAAACCTCTCCACCACGATAAGGTGATGGTTCCCGGAGACGCCACATGCAATATGTACACAGTTAATACCAATATTTACAAACCAATGTCTGGGTGTTCAAACACTTAGCCGTGTTGATCCAAACCAGCTCTGTGCGTCCAGAACGGTCCCATACATCCAGACACTGTACCAGTATCCAGAACAATCTATACCAGTATCCAGAACAGCAGGAGTGGGAGGAGAAACGCACCTGAAGGAAGATAAAGCTTCCTTTTCATACTTGAAAGGCACTTTAATGCGAAAAATCTATAGAACCCTTATGATTAGGAATGACCAGTAGTGTAAATCTTGGCACACTAAAATGAAATCATTAGACCTTTTGGGCCTTTGATATTCATTGTTATAACACATTACAGGCTGCTAATACCACAATATGTTGAGGTACAGTAACGAAGACCCCAAAACAACTATACATACGGCACCAAAATACTTTTCTGGGACCCCCAGTTTGTGAAAATTGACTTAACCCTTCCTTGTGAAGTATCAAGTGAAGTTGTTACAGAGAAAAGAATTCCACATCTTGGCCCTGAGAAATGGGGGGGAAAAAAAAGTACATATTCATAGGCAGACATCCAACCGTCCACTCAACCATGTCCGCTTTGATGACATCAACTCACCTACGCTTCAAAATCATGCATGAACCATCACAGGCTTGAATTTATAAAATCTACACATATACCGAACCTTGTCTTAAAACATTTACACAAATGCAAAATACACTTTTACCCCTTCATCTCTCACAAACCCATTCCAGCTGACACTGTGATTTGATGTAAATGTCGCTATGTGTAGGTCTACTGGGTGTTGATTTGCTCATTATATACACACTTCCTCACCAACACTAACCACAGTATGCATCCAGTATACCATATGTCAATTTAAATGGAAATAACTTGAGTCATGGCTCACAGCAGACATGGACAGGAGAGAGAGTTTCATCTGCAGAGACATCCAGAAAAAGACATGAAAAATAATGGGTAAGGTTAAAGACATGTAAAGGTCAGGAGGGAAAAAGAGATTCAGAATGGTAAAGCAGGTTATACTACTGCTACCTTTATCATAAACAACCTGAGCCAGAAGATCTGCCCTGTGGTGCATACTTTTAAAGGAATAGTTCGAAAATGTTTTTTCTTTAGAACATATTTTAGAAAATATTCATTAATATTACAAACGTGAATGGCACTAGAATATGATTAGGGATGCACCGAATCCAGGATTCGGGTTCGGTTGGGCTTTTTGACAGGGTTCGGTTTCTGCCGAACCGTAGAATTTCTTTCCACCGAACCAAACCATACTAGGCTGCTGCTCGTTAGCTAATGTTAGCTTTCTAATTTCACCCACCCAACATGCCTTCTGTAGTGGACTGGCTTCAAGTGACGACCAAAAACGCTTGTCTTTTACTGAGTACATTTACTGTTCAATATGTTGCAGTTTTACACACAAGAAAGTGAACAACTTAAGCTTGACGGACATGTTTTGCATCTAGCGTCTCACGTTCATCTCAGTAAGCTAGCAAGAGTACACAACAGACAACTTCCGTGTAGGCTCCTTCAAAATAAAAGCACTTCCTGTGATGGTTCGCAGTAAAACTAAATTACTGTTTAACAAATAAGATTGTGTATCTTTTCACATATCAGCTGTAAAGCAAGTACTGTAAATAACGTAAACAGTGAGTTGTAATCACACAATAATTTACCATTTCCTGTAGACTGTTTTAAACTAAACAACATGAATGTCTTATTTAAGTGCTTTAAACAAACATTTCACAACACCTTCATCACTATACTGGTTAGCGAAAATTTGCCAAACAAAATTGTCACTCATCTGGCAATAGTGATGTGCTTTCCTACGATGTGAAAAGAGCGTGTGAATTCAACATTAAGTTGTTACATTTAACTATTTTAGAGGCTGTGGACGTTGTTTACTTCATTAATGTGTTTACTGTGTTAATGGACTGAGGATGGGCGTAGGATTTGGCAGACCAGGCAAACCAGTGGATTCGGTATTCGGCCGAACCCCAAAAATCTGGATTTGGTGCATCCCTAGATATGAAGTCTGGCGGACACATAGAATAATGATACATGGTAAATGCTGAGGATTCAGAGCATTCAGCAAGGGATAAAACAGAAACAAACAACAAATCACAAGATCTACAGTGGTGTGAAAAAGTGTTTGCCCCCTTCCTCATTTCCTGTTCCTTTGCATGTTTGTCACACTTAAGTGTTTCGGAACATCAAACCAATTTAAACAAAAGTCAAGGACAACACAAGTAAACACAAAATGCAATTTGTAAATGAAGGTGTTTATTATTAAAGGAGAAAAAAAATCCAAACCATCATGGCCCTGTGTGAAAAAAGTGATTGCCCCCCTTGTTAAAACATACTATAACTGTGGTTGTCCACACCTGAGTTCAATTTCTCTAGCCACACCCAGGCCTGATTATTGCCACACCTGTTCACAATCAAGGCATCACTTAAATAGGAGCTGCTTGACACAGTAAGGTCCACCAGAAGATCCTTAAAAGCTACACATCATGCCGAGACCCAAAGAAATTCAGGAACAATTGAGAAAGAAAGTAATTGAGATCTATCAGTCTGGAAAGGGTTATAAAGCCATTTCCAAAGCTTTGGGAATCCAGCGAAACCACAGTGAGAGCCATTATCCACAAATGGCGAAGACATGGAACAGTGGTGAACCTTCCCAGGAGTGGCCGGTCGCCCAAAATTACCCCCAAGAGCGCAGCGACGACTCATCCAAGAGGTCACAAAAGACCCCACAACAACGTCCAAAGAACTGCAGGCCTCACTTGCCTCAGTTAAGGTCAGCGCTCATGCCTCCACCATCAGGAAAAGACTGGGCAAAAATGGCCTGCATGGCAGAGTTCCAAGGAGAAAACCACTGCTGAGCAAAAAAGAACATCAAAGCTTGTCTCACTTTCTCCAGAACACATCTTGATGATCCCCAAGACTTTTGGGACAACATTCTGTGGACCGATGAGACAAAAAGTGGAACTCTTTGGAAGGTGTGTGTCCAAGTATATCTGGCGAGAAGGAACACTGCATTTCATAAAAAAGAACATTATACCAACTGTAAAATATGGTGGTGGTAGTGTGATGGTCTGGGGCTGTTTTGCTGCTTCAGGACCTGGAAGACTTGCCGTGATAAAAGGAACTATGAATTCTGCTGTCTACCAAGAGATCCTGAAGGAGAATGTCCGACCATCTGTTCGTGTACTCAAGCTGAAACGAACTTGGGTTCTGCAGCAGGACAATGATCCTAAACACACCAGCAAGTCCACCACCGAATGGCTGAAGAAAAACTAAATGAAGACTTTGGAGTGGCCTAGCCAAAGTCCTGACCTGAATCCTATTGAGATGTTGTGGTATGACCTTAAAAAAGGCCGTTCATGCTCGAAAACCCTCTAATGTAACTGAATTAGGACAATTCTGCAAAGATGAGTGGGCCAAAATTCCTCCAGGACGCTGTAAAAGCCTCATTGCACGTTATCGCAAACGCTTGGTTGCAGTTGTTGCTGCTAAGGGTGGCCCAACCAGTTATTAGGTTTAGGGGGGCAATCACTTTTTTCACACAGGGCCATGATGGTTTGGATTTTTTTTCACCTTTAATAATTAACACCTTCATTTACAAATTGCATTTTGTGTTTACTTGTGTTGTCCTTGACTATTGTTTAAATTGGTTTGATGTTCAAACACTTAAGTGTGACAAACATGCAAAGGAACAGGAAATGAGGAAGGGGGGCAAACACTTTTTCACACCACTGTACATAGCTCCACTGGGAATCAAGTGGGATCAGTTGGTGAGTGTTTTGTAGGTTTGCAGGCCAACATGTGATTTGTTAGAATTTATGTCAATGGAAAAAAACAGGGCTTTTGGAAATGTCAGATTTATTGGGTTATCCAAGAAACCCAACCAGGGAAACCAATGGCACCTTTGTGAATTAAACAAGGCTTCAAATGAAGATTCTGAAATGAGATTCCTAAAAAGCTTGCCGTTGGTTTCCACCATTAAACGTATGTGTACCATGTAAAATGCTAATGGTAGACTTCCCGAGACGCTTATGAAAAATAATTGTATTACACACAGGGAATTGCATGATACCTCACTAGAAGTATCGTTGGAGTGCATTCATTTTGCCAGGTGAAAACAGTTCTATTTAAATTGAAGTGGTATCAAATATCCACACCAAAAAAAGTGGATACTCATCTTTTAACAGAACTGCAGTGATAGAGCAACCTGGGTCTAACTTTATTTGATTCAGCCATCACTCCTATCAGTTATGGTGATATGTGGTCACCAGCTTCATCATAGAGATTGCATACACAGGGAATCTGCTAGTTATATTTTGCACCAGCATCTGAAGCCACGGTGCTTGAGTATGTGATAGGTCAAAATATTTGATTTAAATAATTTGCTATGTGACTCACCCTTACCGATGCTGAAACACAAGTAAACCAACTGCAGTGACAAGTATGACTATAATGATATTGACCAGTTTATGAAAAGGTGACACAAATAATTCTACAAATCAAAGCCCAACCAGGATGTGTCAAGAAAATGCAATGACATTTTATTTCTACGGAGAACATCTAACTTTCACTTCCAAAGAAACAGTTCAGATTAACAGTTAAAGGGATAGTTCAGAGTTTGTGAAATGGGGTTGTATTAGGTACTTTTATATAGTTAGTGTATTACCTGCTTCTTCAAACTGGGGGCGTATCGACCACCATCTACTGTAGTAGATGGTGGTCGATACGCCCCCAGTTTGGAGAAGCAGGCAGAAGAACACAGAAGCTGTGTGCAATGTACTGCTGTGAGCAACAAAACTTATTTTAGCTACCTAGATAACGCATAGATAATAGCTTCCCCCATCCCATCGGAAAGGGCTGTCTGAAGGCAAGGTAAAGCGGTGAAAATATTCTAAATATAGTGTACACTTAAACTGATATTGATTTTTTTAGGTGACTATAATACATTTAGCTGCTGCCCCAGTCCACAGCAGTACATTGCTTAGCTTCCGTGTTCTCCTATCTGCTTCTCCAAACTGTGGGTGTGCCGACCAACATCTACTGCAGGTAATACACTGACTATGGATAAGTACCTCATTTAACCCCACTTCAAAATATGTAATCTATCCCTTTAAATTGCAAATCTGTTTGAGGCTAATGTTCTGTGGCCCCGAAAGAAACCTTCTGAGATATAATTTTTACTTCCATAGCTGCATCACAGTCCAATTTTCATAGTGGACGATCTATATACATATGTAGGATTACATTTACACCCAACATTCATTGACAAAAAGTTAACTTTGAAAGTCCAAAAGCCTTGTCATCTAATGTAATCCACTTTTCACATTTTCTCACCCTCTCCGGGAACCATCACCTTATCATGGTGGAGAGGTTTGTGTATGAACCTGAGGGCTGTGTTGTCTGGAGCTTTGTGCTCCTGGTAGGGTCTCCCATGGCAAAATGGTCTCAGATAAGGGGCCAGAATGGTTCAAAAACCCTATGAATAAACGAGGAAGAGATAGAGTGACCCTGCCCGGAGGAAGCCAGGCCCAGATGGAGGGCCCGTCAGCGAGCGCCTGGTGGCTGGGTTTGCCACGGAGTCCGGCCGGGCACAGCCCGAAAAAGCTACGTGGCACCTCTCTCTCCTTCCCATGGGCCCACCACCTGTGGGAGGAACCTCTGGGGTCGGGTGCGCTGCCACATGGGTGGCAGTGAAGGTCAGGGGCCTCGAAAGACCAGAATCGGGCGGGAGAGGCTGGCTCTGGGGATGTGGAATGTCACCTCTCTGTGGGGGAAGGAGCTGGAACTTGTGCGGGAGGTGGAGCACTACCAGTTGGATCTGGTGGGGCTTACCTCTACATAAGCATAAGCACCAAACAGTAGTTAGGAGTATTCGGCCTTCTTGGAGACCTTGAATGGAGTCCTGTATGGGGATCCAGTGGGGGACTCCATAGTTCTGCTGGGGGACTTCAACACGCACTTTGGCAATGATGGAGATACATGGAGAGGCGTGATTGGGAAGAACGGACTCCCTGATCTAAACCAGAGTGGTTGTCTGTTGTTGGACTTCTGTGCTAGTCATGGATTGTCTTGAAGAGGAACAATGCGGATTCCGTCCTGGTCGTGGAACAACGGACCAGATCTTTACTCTCGCAAGGATCCTGGAGGGAGCCTGGGAGTATGCCCAACCGGTCTACATGTGTTTTGTGGATCTGGAGAAGGCGTATGATCGGGTGCCCCGGGAGATACTGTGGGAGGTGCTGCGGGAGTACGGGGTGAGGGGGTCCCTTCTCAGGGCCATCCAATCTCTGTACGACCAAAGCGAGAGCTGTGTCCGGGGTCTCGGCAGTCAGACTCGTTTCAGGTGAGGGTTGGCCTCCGCCAGGGCTGCGCTTTGTCACCAATCCTGTTTGTAGTATTTATGGACAGGCTATCGAGGCGTAGTCAGGGTGGGGAGGGGTTGCAGTTCGGTGGGCTGGGGATCTCATCGCTGCTTTTTGCAGATGATGTGGTCCTGATGGCATCATTGGCCTGTGACCTTCAGCACTCACTGGATCGGTTTGCAGCTGAGTGTGAAGCGGCTGGGATGAGGATCAGCACCTCTAAATCGGAGGCCATGGTTCTCAGCAGGAAACCAATGGAGTGCTTTCTCCAGGTAGGGAATGAGTCCTTACCCCAAGTGAAGGAGTTCAAGTACCTTGGGGTCTTGTTCGCGAGTGAGGGGACAATGGAGCGGGAGATTGGTTGGAGAATCGGCGCAGCAGGTGAGGTATTACATTAAATTTTTTCATCCGTTGTGACGAAAAGAGAGCTGAGCCAGAAGGCAAAGCTCTCAATCTACCGGTCAGTTTTCGTTTCTACCCTCACCTATGGTCATGAAAGCTGGGTCATGACCGAAAGAACAAGATCCAGGGTACAAGCGGCCAAAATGGGTTTCCTCAGGAGGGTAGCTGGCGTCTCCCTTAGAGATAGGGTGAGAAGCTCAGTTATCCGTGAGGAGCTCGGAGTAGAGCCTAGGGAGGTGTTCCAGGCACGTCCAGCTGGGAGGAGGCCTCGGGGAAGACCCAAGACTAGGTGGAGGAATTATATCTTCAACCTGGCCTGGGAAAGCCTCGGGATCACCCAGTCGGAGCTGGTTAATGTGGTTCGGGAAAGGGAAGTTTGGGGTTCCGTGCTGGAGCTGCTACCCCCGCGACCCGATACCGGATAAGCGGACGAAGATGGATGGAGATTTTCTCCCAGGACAGTAATCCTTGCTGAATCCACCAAAGTAAACTTCTGACTCTAAATTGGAACAAAAAATAAATCCAGTCTTACATAAGTGTTATATATTATATATATACATATATACATATATATATATATTATATATATACATATATATATATATATTAGTCAGATTCTGTCATATAAACGTACTGTCAGGCTGAAATGTTCACTTCTAAATTCCTGGACAAGCAGGAGTCATGTCAAACATTTTCCTAGTAGTAGTCACAGTGTTGGCAGCCTCCCATGGACCTAACCAGGGAGCCAGAGTGAAAGAAGATGGTAAAGTTGACTCATTGGTAAAGTTCCAACATCAACAATCCTTTGTTACACTAGGGTTATTTTACCTTTTAAAGAATTAGAAAGCATTAAGGAGAATAAATGATGTTCTTGCTAACATAATAACAAATAAAAAATGTGTTGTTGCATCATAAACAACAAACCTTTACTTTGCTAATTATGTTGATCTATCATGCTGTGTAGTGCTAATGCTGAGGAATATTATAAATAAATTATTTAATTTTGCTTTATGTAATATTTAAGAGATCCTGTCTGTATTTTGTCTTAGAAATAATTTCATTTTTGTACTTTAACAGAATTAACACAATTGCTTTTATCTACCTCCTGTGTAGGCTTTTGACTACAAAATTGCTTTTATCTACCTCTTGTGTATGTGTGTGCACAGCATACAGCATGGATTTTCTCTTAAGAGCATAGATTACACATACACACACACACACACAACAGCTTGATGAATGAAAGGTCGGCTCTGCGCTCTAATAGCTTTGACTTGCTGACATTTTTTGTCCGGCCTTGGAGAAAATAGAGACACACACACACACACACACACACACACACACACACACACACACGCACACACACACCCCCAGGATCCACCTACACATGCTCTTAAACACTCACATTATCAGGCAGGCATGTACTTTACGGACACATACATACTGAACCACACAAGGATGCACATACCTGGGGAATACAGACACTTGTATAAGGACTGAGTTGTGCATCAGTTAGCCTACAGGTATCTTCAACATTGAGAAACTGCAGTATCCAGCAAGCTTGTATAAGTGTTGCTAATAAGCTGGCTGTTTCACAAGTTTCACAATTCGATTATTTGCTATATTAAAATATGATGCTTCAGAAAAGAAGTGACAATGACGGAGAGGCAGAGAGAAAGCATACTCCCTGATTCCCCCGCTCTCCCATCGCTCGTTCTCCTCCGATGTATCATAGTAACTGAAATGTCAAATCAAGCGTCAGTGTTAAATACTGAAGTTCCTGTGAGCTGCTTGCTGCCGTCTCCTGCTGCTCAAGTGTGACATTCTGCCACAAAGGAAGACATCTAGAGTTCCAGATACTTGTTGAAAAGTATGAGAACTGTGAGCAAGAGGGCGAGGCACATCATTAGGTCATATCATTTTAGTCATTTATTTTAAAAATTAATTTACCATAAAGAGTTCAGAGAGACAAAGGACTATGTAACACAACAGCAAAGTGTTGCAAATGATTTCCCACACAAAAATGTTAACCAATGAAATAAGTGTTATAAACAGTCTTTTAATTTGGTAGATGAGGGAGTGTGTAGGTAGACATTGGAGGGTCAGTACAGACATCACACAGGGAGAGGATGGTCTTATGGATATAAGCCACTCATGAGACGCACTTAGGAGACGCCAGGAGAGCAATGATGGGTTTCATGAGTTATGCCATTTCTTGTTTGATTAGTTTTTTTTGCACTTGGAAGCTCTTCCTTTCACACTTTTTCCAATAATATAGAACTTGAAGTACCAACATCAAGAGGAGCAGGCTAGCCAAAGGAGACCTGCCAGCCACACAGCTATTACCACCAGTATTTTCATAATACATCAAGTTACTCGGGTGACACAGACCCTAAGGGTTTGGGTGAGTCAAACCTGTTCCCCGCAGGGCAGGGAAACATGCTCAAGAAAGACAAACAGGCACATCTTTATATCAGAAAAACAAACTGCAGGGCCAAGGCCCTCAGCTTTCAAGTTAATTAGGTGGAAGATAGGCCATGTTTATAAATTCCTTGCTGTAACCCAACATTTTGCTGCATACAGACCACCAGCATTTAAAATGGTGCTGAAAAAACGGTGAAAAAAGTGATGGTAAAAAATAAATAAAAAATAAAATAAAATTTAAAAAAAATGTTTTGGTATTTTCCATATGTAGCTGCTGTTGTGCATTTCTTAATCATTTCTGCATTTCCTCAATTTTATATAACATTTTAGAGGACTAACAAAATAGATTCGATTAGCTAGATTAGGCGCCCTATCTCATAAGATTCCATCACAGAATGTTGACATAGAAGAGGGAGCGGGGGGGGGCTGGGCTGAGCGAGCAGGTATGAGTAGTGAGTTGTCGTCTATGGAAAAAGATGGATAAAGCAAAAAAGCTGTCGGGGCTAACAATAGAAAAAGAAAGAGGGAAAAGGAGATGGTATGTCAAGGGATGCGACAGCAGTTAAATAAGTGGACGGTGAAAGGCAACAGGTAGGATTTAAAGTGTGACGTCTTTGCTTGGAGGCTTGCAAATATTCATGTAGACTAGCTAGTGTTTGCTAACACTGGGAATGTAGCAGCCAAATGGGGGTTTACGGCCAAAATTGTTGCTGCATACCCCTCTGACACTGGGTAGTTGCGCCCCTGCTTACAGTAAAAATACACTGGGCGCGTGAGCGTCGCATATAGCGAAGATACATGCCTGATCCCACGCCTGGCCATTCATACCGGGTGCGTATATCAATGCGCCGGTCACAAAGTGATCCTTCTCCTCTCTCTCTCTCTCTCTCCGATAGAAAGAGACAGGATGAGTGGGGAAAACTGTGGTAATTGTAGCCTATATGTGGCTGTGTGTGTGTGTGTGTGTGTGTGTGTGTGTGTGTGTGTGTGTGTGTGTGTGTGTGGCTGTGTGTGTCACTCTCTTTGTCCGTCCATTAGGCTCTCTCTCCGTGTGCCTGATCACGTGTCTCGCTGTGAGAAGTTAAGACCAAAATCACCATGAACCTAGGTGTTTTATTTAGAATGTGTTTATATTTTATTTATTTATTTTTCTTTATTTTTATAAAGGACAACACACATTAATTAACATTTCTGTAAATGTGCCAGTGTTAGCCAGACAGCTAATTTTCAACTGTAGTCTTTTGGCCAGATGATTTTAGACTAGAGCAACAGGAAACAGCAAGACAGGTACAGGTTCAACTTTACAGACAGAAATCAATAAGACACCATAGAGACAGCTAGAGCAACAAATACGCTTTCTCAATAAGCCATGCAGTTACAGGAAGCAGCAAGACATTAGCACAGTTACACATCAACAGTATCCACATTCAGTACAGGAAGCCATGCAAGCATCAAAACACAGCCAAGCCACTCATGAGATGCGCTTAAAGTCATACTCCAACCCTGTGACATTACCTTCAGCAATGTACTTTCATATTCTCTGATTTAACCTCCTCTGTCAGAGTATAAACAGCTCCACACAAGATCAATAGTTAACTGAGAGTTGTAAGACAGGACTTGATAGTACAATTGTCTTTTTAATAAATAGTTTGAACTTATAATTTATTTTATTATTTAGCAATCGAGCAACCACGTTTGCTAACTGACAGTTAGCAAGAATGCTGATTTGCAGTTAGCAAGCTTGCTTGTTTGGAAAGCTTGTTATCCTCTTCAGTAACTCTTTTTTGAATGACATTATATACAATCAGTAGTGATGGCCAAATGAAGCATCGTGAAACTTTGCGAACCATTTTCTCCTCTTGGTTTAAAGAAAAAGGCTCAAGGAAGGCTTTCAACCCTTTGTTGAATAGAGAGCGCCATCTAGTGGGCTCAAAAAATAAAGAAAATGGTTCACGAAGCTTGATGAAGCTTCATCACTAACAATCAGAGACCAAAAGGCCAGGGGGTTCCCAGCTGGTTAGTGTATTAGGGTCCCTAACACATGCATTGACTCTGAGGACCACCTAGGGGTCCTCAGAGTCAATGCATGGGGGCCGCCAAATTATTGTTAATTTTTGAAAGTTTTTTCAAAAATCTAAGTCTTAACATGAATCCAACATATTATTAGCAAATATAAATCTCCACTGCTTACTGACCTATAGGTAAGGTAGTCACTAAGACTACTAAGCCATCCACAGATACAGTTCATCCTAAGCATTCACTGTTCATTTAACATTAAAACATGATTTTTAAAATCATGCCAACAATATTTATGTTAATAGCTTAATATGCAAAAAAGGTATGTATAAAGGTCAATGATCGATTTTATAATCGTTTCATCTGATCTGAGGTCGTATGTTTTGGACACTCGGGTGAAGAGAGGAGCGGAGCTGTCAACCGATCACCATCTGGTGGTGAGTTGGGTCAGGGGGTGGGGGAAGACTCTGGACAGACCTGGTAAGCCCAAACGGGTAGTGCGGGTAAATTGGGAACGTCTGGAGGAGGCCCCTGTCCGACAGAATTTCAACTCACACCTCCGGCGGAGCTTTTCGTGCATCCCTGTGGAGGCTGGGGGCATTGAACCTGAGTGGACAATGTTCAAAGTTTCCATTGCTGAAGCTGCGGCGAGGAGCTGTGGTCTTAGGGTCTTAGGTGCCTCAAGGGGCGGTAACCCACGAACACCGTAGTGGACACCGGTGGTCAGGGAAGCCGTCCGACTGAAGAAGGAGTCTTTCCGGGATATGTTATCCCAGAGGACTCCGGAGGCAGTTGCAAGGTACCGAAGGGCCCGAAGGGCTGCAGCTTCTGCTGTGAAAGAGACAAAGCAGCAGGTGTGGGAGAAGTTTGGAGAAGACATGGAGAAGGACTTTTGGTCGGCACCAAGGTGCTTCTGAAAACCGTTCGCCACCTCAGGAGGGGGAAGCGGGGAAGCATCCAAGCTGTGTACAGTAAGGATGGGACGCTGTTGACCTCAACTGAGGAGGTAATAGGGCGGTGGAAGGAGCACTTTGAGGAACTCCTGAAACCAACTAATACGCCCTCTATGGTAGAGGCAGAGCTGGAGGATGATGGGGGATTGTCGTCAATTTCCCTGGTGGAAGTTGCTGAGGTAGTTAAACAACTCCACAGTGGCAAAGCCCCAGGGATTGATGAGATCCGTCCAGAAATGCTTAAAGCTCTGGGTGTGGAGGGGTTGTCTTGGTTGACACGCCTCTTCAACATTGCGTGGAAGTCTGGGACGGTGCCTAAGGAGTGGCAGACCGGGGTGGTGGTTCCCCTTTTTAAAAAGGGGGACCAGAGGGTGTGTGCCAATTACAGGAGTATCACACTTCTACTCCAAGGTGCTGGAAAGGAGGGTTCGGTTGATAGTCGAACCTCAGGTTGAAGAGGAACAATGCGGATTCCATCCTGGTCGTGGAACAACAGACCAGATCTTTACTATCGCAAGGATCCTGGAGGGAGCCTGGGAGTATGCCCAACCGGTCTACATGTGTTTTGTGGATCTGGAGAAGGCGTATGATCGGATGCCCCGGGAGATACTGTGGGAGGTGCTGCGGGAGTACGGGGTGAGGGGTCCCTTCTCAGGGCCATCCAATCTCTGTACGACCAAAGCGAGAGCTGTGTCCGGGTTCTCGGCAGTAAGTCAGACTCGTTTCAGGTGAGAGTTGGCCTCCGCCAGGGCTGCGCTTTGTCACCAATCCTGTTTGTAGCATTTATTTTACAGGATATCGAGGCGTAGTTGGGGTGGAGAGGGGTTGCAGTTCGGTGGGCTTGGGATCTCATCGCTGCTTTTTGCAGATGATGTGGTCCTGATGGTATCATCGGCCTGTGACCTTCAGCACTCACTGGATCGGTTCGCAGCCGAGTGTGAAGCGGCTGGGATGAGGATCAGCACCTCTAAATCGGAGGCCATGGTTCTCAGCAGGAAACCGATGGAGTGCCTTCTCCAGGTAGGGAATGAGTCCTTACCCCAAGTGAAGGAGTTCAAGTACCTTGGGGTCTTGTTCGCGAGTGAGGGGACAATGGAGCGGGAAATTGGTCAGAGAATCGGCGCAGCGGGTGCGGTATTACATTCAATTTATCGCACCGTTGTGACGAAAAGAGAGCTGAGCCAGAAGGCAAAGCTCTCAATCTACCGGTCAGTTTTTGTTCCTACCCTCACCTATGGTCATGAAGGCTGGGTCATGACCGAAAGAACAAGATCCAGGGTACAAGCGGCTGAAATGGGTTTCCTCAGGAGGGTAGCTGGCGTCTCCCTTAGAGATAGGGTGAGAAGCTCAGTTATCCGTGAAGAGCTCGGCGTAGAGCCGCTGCTCCTTCACGTCGAAAGGAGCCAGTTGAAGTGGTTCGGGCATCTGGTAAGGATGCCCCCTGGGCGCCTCCCTAGGGAGGTGTTCCAGGCACGTCCAGCTGGGAGGAGGCCTCGGGGAAGACCCAGGACTAGGTGGAGGGATTATATCTCCAACCTGGTCTGGGAACGCCTCAGGATCCCCCAGTCGGAGCTGGTTAATGTGGCTTTTGATTATTGATTATTCTGTCTGTTGGAAATGTATTCAATCAAATTTAAGAAAATATGCCCATCAGATGTTAAATTTACAATGATTAAAAATTCTTCACATTTTTTTTTTTTGGGCTTTTCCACCTTTAATTTTTGACAGGACAGCTTGGTGAGAAAGGGGGAAGACATGCAGGACATTTGTCACAGGTTGGATTCAAATCCTGGTCCTCTGTGTCGAGGCATAAACCTCTCAGTATATGTGCACCTGCTCTACCACTGACCCAACCCAGCCACACAAAATTCTTCACATTTTACAGATACCAAATCTTTACATTTGAGAAGCTGGAACCAGCAAATGGAAAGAATTTTTTAAAGCATAAATTATTTTCAATGAATCCATTAATTGATTATCAAAATTGTTATCAATAATTTTTAGTTTATTCATTAGTGCAGTTGAAATTTAAAGTGGGAACCCTTTTACATACATACAGGTCAACTAGTCATATGGAGTACTACTCAGCCTCGAAGACATTACAAAGGCTTAAAATGTAGAACAGAAAACCTACATTACAAAGTAGATCCATGGAGTTGTGGGCATTTAATTGACAGGGAGGGACTAACAAAAACATGGTATTGGTTAAATTATGGGAAATTATCCTTTTTCAAAATACTTTCCTTGTTAGATATTACCAAGCATACCAATATCAAGAATAAAACAGGAGCATTCCTAGAACATTTTCATCTGATTTGCATCCCACTGATAGCGCCTTTTAACTTTTAGACACTGTGACATATTACAACTGATTTGTTGAGATAGATATTTTTGGGTGGTGATACATTATATTAATAAGTACATGTTTAACCTGTCCTTTTGAAGTAATAGGAAACAAAGGAAAAACAAAACGTCAATCTGTTGCCTTGCTCACAAATCTTCCTCCTTTCTATTTGATGAATTCATCGGGGTCCTACTATTGAGTAGGAGGATTCACAACTGTGCCATCACTTCTTTCCTCCTCTCAGTCCCGCCTGTAAAACTCTTCCTTACACTGTCATTCCTGTTCCTTTTATCCCTGGTGCGTTGTCAACAGGTCCCAGTCTTGAGTGGGTGTCTTCACATCCTGTCACTTAACTGGAATAACACTTATTTCTCCCCTGTGACAACTATGTTTTGCTTTCATTTTCGTTCTCACAAACCGTACTGTATAATCTTTTTTTTTTTTTACTTCCTTATACCTTCTGTCCCTCGACGACACTGCTTCCTGTGACTACTTCCCAAAAGTCCGTCAAATCGTATACTGCTGTCTACTCTTTCTCCTCAAATGTTCTGTTACTTTTTTCAATCCATTACATACTTTGTTACTCTCCCTGTGCTTAGTCTGCATCATTCTAGACTTGTTTTTTATTCTAAAACATCTAGCATTAGCGCTAGCCTCTGTTGCTGCTGTTCTTAGCTCTGTGTCTAGTCTACTGTAGTCTAACCTACCTGCTAAGCCTTTTTTTCACTTTACAGCTAACAAAACAATGCTAACTTGTAACCAAGGTTTGTTGTTGCAGAATAGGGTGTCTCTACTGGAGACGTGTCCGTGAACTAGAGCAACTTTTTTCGGCTAGCCTTAGCTTGAATGTCACAGGCACTCCAGACAGGCCGATTCTGCAGTTGCTGCGGAGTTTGTCTTTGTCCATGAGAAGGCATAATACAACTGATTGTATTGCCCGGTCTGCAGTCATATCTCCCGACTGAAAACTGGTTTCCCACTCACTAGCCCTTTTGGTAGTCATATGGGCCCATGTGCCTCCTCCCTGCCTCCTCATTAGTGAAGGCCAAATGAAGCTTCGTGAACATTTTTTTTTGCTGAACCCACTAGATGGCGATCTTGGTTTTAAAAAAAAGGCTCAAGGAAGGCTTTCAACCCTTTGTTGAACAGAGAGCGCCATCTAGTAGGCTCAGAAAATAAAGAAAATGGTTCATGAAGCTTGTAGCGATCGCCGCTTTTTGGTCCTACATGTCCTGCGTTACAGACACCCCCCCCCCAGTCCGCCTCTACAATTACGCCAATTGTATTATTATGCCAGCCCTTGGCAATGGGTAAAAGGTCCCGTTGTTCTTTAGCCTTGTTCTAAGCGGATTACTTGTCTTCCTTTCTTCCTCTGTGATTCTACCAGAAAACCCCAATCCTACACTCACAGCTCTACAGTCTCCGGAGCGACGTCAGCGTATTTGTAGCTGTAAGGTAACTCCGCTAAGGAGGCAATCAAACATTATCAACTAAAAGCAAAAGGCTTCACTATTTTGGTTTTTGGTGTTTTGTGAACCTGTTCTTTTTTGTTTGGGGGTTTTGCTACGGTTGTGATTTTGAGAGGAAAAGGATATATTGAAATTTAAATTGTGGAGTTTGTTTGGGCTGGGTTGTATAATACACTTTATTGAACTGAAATTACTTGTGTTTGTGGGTTTAGTGTGTCTGCTGAAACCTTACGAGTTACTCTGGTTGTTAGTAGGAGCTATGCATACATGGTCCTGTGTATATTTGACCTCTTCACTAAAAATATAAATTTGTCATCACCCTGCAAATATCACTCCTTCACCATGGCTCTAGAACCAGATATGTTGCAAAGAGGTACAGATGAATTTTGCTGTGACACTTTCTAGTGTGACTTTGTGCTGCAACTAATTACTTTGATTATTGATTAATCTGTCTGTTGGAAATGTAATCAATACAATGTAAGAAAATAGTCAAAATGCCCATCAAATGTTAAATTTAGATCATTAAAAATTCCCCTAATTTTACAAATACCAAATATTTGCTTCCAAATCCATTTGCTTTCCTCCCTGCTCGAGATAGACCCCAGTTTGTAGTTTTGTATCAAGTAACCGTAACTCTAGACAACTGTGATATCCCAAAGTTCAACAGTTCAGAATCTTGATGTTATGTTCGATTCAACCCTTTCTTTTGATCAGCACATTCAAGATATTACCAAGATCGCCTTCTTTTACCCATGCAACATAGTTAAAATCTTTTTTATCTTTGGTTGATGCAGAGATCCTAATTCACACTTTTGTATCATCCAGACTGGATTATTGTAACATTTTGTTGTCAGGCCTGCCACATGCTTGTACTAGAAGTCATCAAATGGTTCCGAAGGCTGCAGCAAGAATCTTAACTAAATCTAGACAGGGCCATTTCTTATCATGCCCCCTTCTCGACAGCAGCTAAAGTTAGCCTACCGCTAGCTAGTTAACACTATAATAAAATGCTAACAGCTAACGCTAAACGGTGTAAAGTTTGACTGTGTTTTACTGTAGAGGATTCAACACCGGGATGTAACAATCTGCAGCTGCTGTTGGAGAAACAACACAGACGGTGCGTTCAATGAAACTGGTAAACTACAGCCTCGTGGTGCATTTGAAGTTATTGTAAATGTCCATTTCCCATCTGGTGGTTGTTTTTGTCGTTCAACAGCAATTTACTAGTGAAATAAGTTATTGTTATACATTATTATTAAATCATTTAATTTTGACCATATGGCCTTAGCAATAAACAAGCCGTTCTTTAATGTCACCAACTGTTGTTTAGTACCCTTTTCTTTTCTTTTTTTACTTTATTAACAAGTATCGGTTCAGGCACCGTTAATTATGTATGCGATTAATTTTGATTAATTAAATTAATTGCCTTTTTGAGGGGCTCAACATATTCAAAAACTCACCAAATTTGGCGGTTGCATCAAGTCTGGTGAAAATGTGTGTATTTTAAGGGTTTCAGGAATAGGTGCGCAAAAATGGCTCGCTAGCGCCCCCTACAAAATTAAAAAAATTGAGCCCCTGCAGTACGTTTAACGTAGACTCACGAAGCTTGGTACACATATGTATAATGTCAAGACGCACAGAAAACGTCATTGGAGCCATACCCTAAACCCAACAGGAAGCCATTTTGAATTGAAAGTTCGAAATTAGTGCGATTTTGGCCATTTCCACGACGTACTTTAACGAACTCCTCCTAGAGATTTCATCCGATCAACTTCAAATTTGGTCTGTACCATCTTAAGATGTTATAGATGAAAAGTTATTTAAAAAAAACCTTTTCGTCCGCTGTGGCGGGGCGGCCATTTTGTGCGTTGTGCCGCCGAAACAGGAAGTGGGTGTAACTCGAGTGTACATTGTCCAACTGGCTCAAAACTTTTCAGGATTCATAAAACTCTAACTCTGAGGACATTTACTGGACAAAATTTACTCAAAGTCATAGCGCTCCCTAGTGGCAACAAGAAGTAGGCCTAAAAGTCAAGGTGCTATACTTTAACGAACTCCTCCTAGAGATTTCATACGATGGTCTTCAAATTTGGTCTGTACCATCTCAACACCTTAAAGATGAAAAGTTATTAAAAGAACAACTTTTTGTCAAACGGTGTGGGTGTGGCGGCCATTTTGAGTGTTTAGCGATGAACGAGAAAGTGGCAGTAACTACAGTGTACATTGTCATATCTGCTTGAAATTTCACAGAATCAACAAGGGTCCAGGCCTGAGGACATTTACAGGCCAATATTGACTTTTGGTCAAAGCGCCCCCCACTGGCAACAGGAAATCTGCCGTATATGACAAACATCATCCGATTTAAATGAAACTTAGAATGTGTGATACTGTGTCAGCCCCTATAACATAACCACGCCCACTTACTCAGGCTACGCCCCGTTTCATAACATTTGAACAGTTTAAGAGTATTGTGTGAGGTGTCATTGAACTCAGCAGAGAGTGCCTTCTTCATTGGTGATGTTTGGCCCGCCCCCTATGCTTAAGCCACGCCCCATTTCATAACATGTGAACCTTTTAAGGTAGACCATTGTGTGAGGTGTCATTGAACTCAGCAGATAGTTCCTTATTCATTGGTGGTGGTTCGGCCCGCCCCCTATGCTTAAGCTACGCCCCCTTTCATAACATTTGAACCGTTTAAGGTAGAGTCTTGTGTGAGGTATCAATGAACTCAGCAGAGACTTCCTTATTTATTGGTGATGGTTTGGCCCACATCCATATGCTTAAGCCACGCCCCCTTTCATAACTGGTGACCTGTTTAAAGTAGTCTTGTGAGGTATTATTGAACTCAGCAGAGAGTTTGTTTTTGATTGGTGATGGTTTGGCCCGCCCCTTATGCTTAAGCTACGCCCCCTTTTATAACTTGTGACCCGTTTAAGGTAGAGTCTTATGTGAGGTATCAATGAACTCAGCAGAGACTTAATTTTTTATTGGTCATGGTTTGCCCCGCCCCCTATGCTTTGGCCACGCCCCCTGTGACAGCTAATGAACTGTATGATGTAGAGTCTTGTGTGAGGTATCGTTGAACTCAGCAGGGAGTTCCCTTTTCATTGGTAACGATTTGCGGTGTCAGAGTTCCGCGCAAATGCACGGTCACAAGGAGCGGCGACCGCCTGTAACCCCGACACACGCAGAGGAGCGAGGGCCCGTCCATTGCTGCTTGCAGCTTTAATTAGGGCCCGAGCGCCGACAGTGGCGAAGGCCCTATTGAAAGTGAAGGAATTATTATTATTATTATTATTATTATTATTATTATTATTATTTTCTGCAAATGAATTGGCTTTTTGAGGGGCTTAACATATTCAAAAACTCACCAAAATTGGCGGGTGCATCAAGTCTGGTGAAACTTTACCCGCACCCCTATGCTTAAGCCACGCCCCCTCTCATAACTGGTGACCCATTTAAGGTAGAGTCTTGTGTGAGGTATCATTGAACTCAGCAGAGAGTTTGTTTTTGATTAGTGATGGTTTGGCCCGCCCCCTATGCTTTAGCCACGCCCCTTTCATAACTGGTGACCCGTTTAAGGTAGAGTCTTATGTGAGGTATCAATGAACTCAGCAGAGACTTTCTTCTTTAATGGTGCTGGTTTGGCCCGCCCCAGGTATCATAATCAGCAGAGTTTGCTTGATTAGTGATGGTTTGGCCTGCCCCTATGCTTTAGCCACGCCCCCTTTCACCAGACCCAAGAATAGAGTTTATGTGAGGTATCAATGAACTCAGCAGAGACTTTCTTCTTTAATGGTGCTGGTTTGGCCCGCCCCCTATGCTTAAGCCACGCCCCTTTTCATAACATTTTAACAGTTTAAGGTAGACCCTTGTGTGAGGTATCATTGAACTCAGGAGATAGTTCCTTATTCATTGGTGATGGTTTGTTCTGCCCCCCCTATGCTTAAGCCATGCCCCCTTTCATAACTGGTGACCCATTTAAGGTAGAGTCTTATGTGAGGTATCAATGAACTCAGCAGAGACTTTCTTTTTAATTGGTAAAGGTTTACCCTGACCCCTATGCTTTGGCCACGCCCCCTGTCACAGCTAATGAACTGTATGACGTAGAGTCTTGTGTGAGAAAAGGGAACTCAGCAGGGAGTTCCCTTTTCATTGGTGATGATTTACAGTGTCTGAGTGCCGCGCAAATGCACGGTCGCAAGGAGCGGCAACCGCCGGTAAACCCGATGCGCGCAGAGGAGCGAGGGCCCGTCCATCGCTGCTTGCAGCTTTAATTTTATTATTGTTATTTTTATTGTATATATCCTCACATACAATGTGTGACAAATACATCAATATTACGTGTATTATGTATTTTTTTCGGACTTGCTGGGACATCTAGTGAATAAATGTTGATTAATGTAGCATTATAGTTTTTAAAATATCAATAAACAACAAAGCAATACAGCTTCCCTGGTAGTAAGGGGAATAATAACATTAAAAGAAATAAATAAAAACTATGATGGCATCTTGTGAATAAATAAAGCAGCGGTTATAATCCTAAAAATACCAATAACAGCAAAGCGACACAGCTTTTCTGCTGCAGCCCGACTGAAAATATGTGGTGCAGCCACGAAAGATGCTTCCAATTGAAATACATTAGTAGAGCACAGCACCGGACCTCAAATAATGGCCTGTGATCAAAAAGTCGATTCTCAGAACACATTTCCCCCTCTATTTCATCTGGATGGCTCTAGGGATGGCAATGTCAGTCGACTGGTTGGTCCGCCACTATACTATGGTGCAGACTGACATATTAAGAACTATTGAATTGCCATCAAATTTTCGACAGACACCCGTAGTCCTCAGAAGTAATTTCCTCTAGTGCCAGTTTATGGTAAGTTTGTATACTGATGCACCCCCCTCCCTGTTTATATATTCACAGCCTCTAGACCAGCATCAGTTGCTATATTCTGCCATAAGAAGTAAAATGCTTTGCAAGCATTTCTCAGCTTATAATACAATGGTTTAACTGTAAAGAAGTAATATTCAGAAAGGCACTTATAGAGAACAAGAGAACAGCCGTCCAACGGCAGGCAGCTGAAGTGTGGGGCTCCCACTTGTACTATTTATCCTTGGATATATTTCAAGTTGTATTTGTTTGTTTATTTGTAAACTGTCAGTTCCGTCATCACATAACTTTTTTTTACAACACAAAGAGATCAACTTGAGGTGAATAAAATGTTCACTATGTATTTGAGATACATGGAAAACGTTAGGCATTTGACACATTAAAACAATTCAAAGAATGTGGTTCTTTTTGGTGCTAAAGGGACCCTCTCAAATGGGATAGTCTGAAAGAAAAAGGTAGACAAAGGGGATGGTATGAGTTCTGATGCTCTGTCTTTAAGACATAATGACAGGTTAGCAATGCCATTTAAAGATCAGCATGGAATCTGTAGTGCTTTGAGCTTCAACTGACCGAGAAAGAAGTGTAACAAATAACATAGAATTAAGCATTGCGCTAGTTCATGCAGGACATGGAAGTCATAGACCCACTAATTGAATTATCATTCCAGCCAGTCACAACCAATCACAGCCATTTTCACATCAAGCGGTCCATCTAAATTTCTCCCTATTCCTCTCTGCTTCCTGCTACTCCAATGCTGCCTCACACCGCTGCTGCTGGCAAAGCTTGCCTCCACCAACCCAGCCTCCACCTTCCCGGTTTTGGGTGTCATCATAACTATGTCTGAAATTGTTTTGATGTCTTGGATTGGGTCTACTCTTGTGTACAGGGGGGTCTCAGCAGCGGCCTCACTGTGTCATCTTAGCATTGCAGCTTGGCTGATCCAGGGAGCATCATCAGAACAGAGCCTTCTTCCCCAAGTATAACTGTATTTCCATTTGTTGCAATAAATGGTTAAATCTATGACGACTCTCGTCATAGATTTCCTGACTGACTGAAATAACAAAATGGGACAAATCAGAAAGATCTAATTGATCTAATCAATGACATAATTGGGTTAAAGTCTGTGTTGGCAGTGCAAACTACATGGTCTACTGGGGACAACCTTGGGCGAGTCTAGGGAAAAAAGCCCTTGTCTGCTTTTATGTCCCAACTAGTGTCTGGAGCCAGTACATTTGAGTTCAGTGCTCCAGTTCCACACCCATGGGACCTTTGCTGTGCCAGAGTCAAACACAAACATGTTCCTGCAGATATGGTAATTGCACAACTAAGAGACCATGCACATTTAGCAATTTGAGTTTTCCAGGCAATTCAAGAAGTAAAATCACCTGCTAACTCCTTCATTACCCCCCAACAGGACATATGTCATATGGGACATCATGTTCTGTGTTCTATTGGTTCTAATATTTAATAAGGCTACATTTTAATAAGTGTGTACTGCCAACAAAAGCAGACATCAAGGGACAGTAATGAGAAATGTTTAAAGCCAAATCCAGATTTTCACTTCACAACCCAAAACCAGATATTTTGTTGGAACCTGTCACATTCAGATTGGATTCTGATACTTTGTTGTGTAAAGCTTGGGGTGTTGGCCAAGTTTGGGTTTTGTTATTTATAAGTACAGTGTATTAAAGGTATAACGTTTTTTGTTTTTTTTGCCAGCTGAAATAGGCAGCCAATGGCAGGATTTATCCCAACAGTTGACATCAGGTGAGTCAGACTAGTAACTTCCTGACTCAAGTGATGTCACTTAAGTCGGTTGGCGATATGGCGTTAGAAAGGACCTGACCAAACCTCTGTAGGCCATCTTTGTTACTAGTATAACACACCCAAACCTCCGACCGAAACCGTCGGTGGTGAAATTTCATTGTGGGTAATATTGTTATCAGGTTTTGACCAGAAAGAAAATGTTTGGAATGCAAAAAATATATATATCTGTGGTTCTGCTGCATTGATTTTGATACTCATTTTAAACTATCATCAGGAGTCCGACAATATTGGATGAAGTTTCGGCCTCTGTTTTAGACCCATGCAGAACTCTACTGTAACTAGTGTAATGGTACAATGTATTGATGCCAAACCTGATAACACAGCATATTTGGTTTAGTTTTGAATCAGTTGAATAACTGCTGTCTTTGTCTTGGCTAGTGTGGAATATAAATTAAAAAATGCAAGTTCCACCTGGAAGCTTAAGCAATGGTCACTGTCAGCTGCGTGGCGTGTCCGTATTTATTTTGGCTCCCATGTTAACAGGTTAGAGCTTGCACACTGCCTGCATGACATGCACGTCTCAGGCACGGCTCAAGCCACGCCGAAAACGCGTGCATGCTAGAAATAGGACTGACGCCTATTTTTCATGCGAACGGCAAGCGTGTTGAAAGCATTTCCAGGCAAAATAGAATAGGAAAAGATGTTGTTGATGTCATTTTGACACAAATACATTTAATAGATGACATTTTGATGTTTGAAAGTCTCTTGGTTTTGACATAAATGCAGATATAAATGTAATTTAAAAAGAAATTATAATAATAATGATCGTTTTTTAAATATTGCACCTGTCAATACAGAACGAAATATTCTGTAGCCTATTTTGCCGTCAATACTGCCGACGTTGTCTTTGCTTTTATCAAAACACGCTATTATTTCATTTTATCAATGGGAAACATACATGTGTACAGACAAGGCTAGCAGCAGCAGCAGCGCCGCGTCAGACACATTTCTGGTATGCAAAGACAGAAAATGCCACGCAGCCGCCACGCAACTGACACACAACAGAAACGCCACGCTCACGCCACGCAGGCAGTGTGCAGGAGGCCTTATATTATGTCACTGGGGATACCTAATTGAAACATGCTAACTCATTTGCAATGGCAACAGTCGAGTGAGTGTGTTATAAGAGCAGGGCAAAAAAAGCTGTGAGCACATTATATAGGATGTATACATAATGAATAATGTAGAGTGAGTGGTCATTATTGTGAATTAAAACCTGCGCTCCCTACATTATCCCACTACACACTGCTACTTACTAAAAAGCAATAATTTGGCACAAAATATTGATTTAAAAATGATTTTATTGATTTAGAAATGGTCCTTCAGGGTGTATGATCAGTCTGTTATTCATGGCAGCGGTCTGCTATACAGAAATAACAGACCAAAGAATGCAAAGCCATGTAATAAAGAAAAAAAAAGTAGTATGTGCCATTATACTATTTGTATACTGTGGTCAGAAAGTTAAAGCCATATTATAATATTCCTACCTGTGTGCATAGTTTTATATTTAGGATGGATCAATACACATTTGTATTTTATTTCTGATTACTGATTGACCATATTCCAATGTTTGAGTGTCAGTTTTTAAAGAGAGAGTAACAGCATGTTAGCAACTGTACATTTCTTATATTGCATTTCTTTGTTGTCTATGCTGCAATAAATATAAACCAAAGTGGGCCCATGCCACTGCATTTGACTCGCTTTACACATTTTAACATACGATCAAATCTTATTGTGGCAAAATCAAGGATCTCCTTCAATTCTTTTTAAAATCCTTTATATTTTTTAGAAAACAACTGGAAAATATTTTCCAAGAAGCAGCAGTGGCACTTGCTGGAGAGAAAGTTTAAACCAAGTTTTCTGAGAAGCTAGACATAAACATGACAAGAGATAAGAGTTGAACTGCAAAGATTATGGGCTGTGCTACCACAGTTTCCACTGTCCTGTTTTGCTTATCTTGGACATTCCTCATTCTTCCAGGAGCTACCAAATAATGAATGAATTACAAGTGTTGTGCATTAGCTGATGGGTACCTGCTGACAGCACCTTGACTCATCAGTATCAGCTGACTGCTCACATTCTACCCATTCTTGCTAGAGACCTAAACCAGACATTTTGGCTTTGGCTCACTTCCATCAAGTGTCCCAATAGGCCATGCCAGTGAGCCATCACGCACGATACCAGGACATTGGAACTGGCTCACCTAAATGGAATGTCACACTTGCTTTTCCTATATAATATGTGTAACCAGATTAAAACATACCATACCATAAAAAAATATTTTATTAAGCTAAAGGTATTTGTAAATATATGTTCTTAGTAAAAAACAACACACTAGGCATTGTTAAAAATATGGTCAAAAAGCTACTTTATGAAAAAAAAAGTGTAGTAGTAGTAAGTGTAAGAGATATGTTTAAAAGACACAGAGGTATAGTTAATTTAAAAAAATATATATTGTTTTATTTTGAAGAGTTCATCCCTTCAGTAAGAGGGAGTGGTATTTGAGAATAAGAGTAATTCTGGTTGTTCATTGGTGGGTGGGATTACATGTATGTGGAGGAAATAAAAGAGTAAGAGTCTGTTTTGAGATACTCAGGCTACATATTTTTCTGCGAGCGGCTGGAGATAATTCTACTCAAAGTTTGTTGAACAGTTGTTCACTCGTGTTGCTAGCTCATTAGCCAGTGGAGTGTATTTTGTTAGCATTCATTAGCAAAGTTAATGGACTCTTAGCCACTGTAGCTATCCCAGCTATTAACTTCACTTAAGCGTTTTCAACGTAGAAACCCTGACTCTGATTCTCCACTGGGTGCGTCTGTGTTGTGTTCCGGTTTTGTTCCGTCCTCCGCCATGCGCCATACCACACTATGAGCGTCTCAGACAGGGATGGAAATTAGCACCCACCACCTGCCAAATGCGGGTGATTTTGCGCAGTGGCGGTTAAATAAAAGTTGAATATGTTTTCACTCTGACATTTATAGAGGAGACACAGCTTATTTTAATAGTCAGTGTTTAGCAATTTTAAATTGCTAAACACCTGCCAACATCCTCAGCCTGGTCGACCTCACTGCAAACTGTGAAAGAGGCTTCAATCAAATGAAGCTAGTGAAGAGTCACTGGAGGTCCCGTCTTACTTCAAGAAGCCTATGTGACCTGCTGATCCTGTCCAGATATCCAGTCCCTATATAGAGGACTATGACCCCACCCCTGTAGTCCAGCCCTAGCATCAGTCTAGCATTCAGCCTAGAAGGTCAGACTTCATAGAGGGGAAGAGGAATGCTCAGGAAAGTGCACTTTTATGTGGGTAAACCATGTTGAACAAAATATTGATCATAACAGAGTAGTTTTACATATGTTAAATGTGTCTGGAGTGGGACTTTAAAGGAAACTCCCTCTTGTTGTTTCAAAAGTATGCCTATTAGATGATGATTGTCTCTAAAACTGAAACAAGAGGTATTCAGCCAAATGTGCTAAAGGTTAGTAAATGTCTTGAAGTGATACATTTATCTCATTGCCGTATACTAATTCCTTAATGTGATTACAGTGTATTAATTTAAGTGGGTTAAGTAAACATAGCCTAATAATAGTGGTTACATTTCATTAAAGGTAAATCAAGGGACTCAAGACATTTAAAAGTGTATATAGGTAAAAGATAAACAGGACATTACCTAAGTATTCTTTATTGTAAATTACATTAACTGAATTAACAAACTACACATGCCAAAATGTCTGCTGTTAAACACACTTTCTGCATGTTATTTCAGATTTTTGTCTGGTTCAGTGTTTTGTTTTTTGCACTGTTGAATTTAATATTTTGTTTGGGTCTTCGGACTGCACTCCCAGCAGTTTTCCTAATGCTGTTAGGATTCATTTAGGACGCATCATCCAACAAACAGCCCCAAATAAAGCATGAGAACAATTTGTTGCAACAAACTTCTGAGATGGATTTCTGACTGAAATGAGAGACAGACTTGAAATAAACAAACATAATGTGTGTGGGTAGAAGAAAAGATAGCAAAACAACAAGAGAAATCTGCATCTTTAAACTTTCTATCATCATACCTTCCCTCCTTCCCTCCTTGAGTGTCTCAACATGTCCCGAATACTCCTCACCATCAGACGGGGCATTACATGACATATGGCCATCCATAATTCAAGATGATTTGAGTACACATGGCTGAGATGCCGTTTTCACGGTCATAAATCCAATTTGAAAACTCCAGCTTCCTGAGCTCTTGATGCCTCCAAAATTACTCTTGGGCTTAACTTTTTAGATGTACACTCATGGTAAGGAACCCTATATGACTTAAGAAGTAATGTTAAAACTGTGATTTTAGAAATCAAATTCTGAAAAGATAATTGTTTTTTGTTTTTGTTTTTTTATTTCAATGTTTTACATTGAAATATAAATTCTACCAAGTCTGAAACATATAGAATGCCTTTTTGGTATAACCCCAAACTGACTGGGATGTAATATTGCATATACTTTTGGAACATACAATGACTAATACAACTATTATCTTTAAAAGCTGAGACAATCTCTTAGAAAATACTTTTAAAAGCCACAATTACACAGAGTGAAAATGGAAATGGAAAGGAGAGACATCAGAAACACACTCAAGTTTAGCTAGTTACATGATCAACTTTGATGAAGACATTAAAAATGTAACTTATACAGTAATTTGTGTCAATAATTAATAATTTTTTTAATGCCCTCTCTCGCAATGTTAAAGGTGCAATATGTAATATATTTACTGTATTAAATCCAAAAATGACCACAATATGTCATCAGGTATTAAGGAAACATGCTAAGCTGAAATAAAATCTTTTCTGACAACAATGCTAAAGCCAATATTTTCTCCTTTGAAATTTCCGTTCTGTGACGGAATGTCTGTTTGTGCTTTGGCCTGTGTGTTGTTATCAACTGCTCATTCTGACAGCCAAGCTGGGTTGCCAGATATACCTGTAAAAACGCAAACCCAGTGCGCTACAGTTGTAGTACAGCCATGGCAGCAGCAAACAAACAAATGGGATCAACGGAGATAGATTCTACCCAACCTAAAAAAAACTTGGCATGTTTCTAACATTTGCGTGACCAGAGACGTAACAAATAGACGGGTAAATATTGGAGATGTATTTGAAAGATGGCTTAGAGCCCAAACGGACGATGAGTTGTTGTGATTACTCACACTGAATTATATAGAGTACTCTAGCGACGAATCTGGCGATTTTCTGTAGAAAAGACTCCAGTATTGTCTGGCGAGCACGCAAGGTCTTTCTCTCTCGTGGCTAGTGGTGGGCGGATCGATCCAAATATCGATACCAACTTGGTATTGATATTGATCAATACCAGTGTAATGAGATCGATACATTAGTTTCAGTTTCTCTCCAGTATGCACTGCTGCTGTTTCATCAAAGAGGCGACCTGGCTGTCTGTCTGTGTCAGTGCCGCTCCTGTCACAGCGCGGAGCAGGCACACTTTGCTCCTCCCCCCCCCCCTCTTGTCAAAGCATCTGCAGCAAGGTCCTATTGAACTGCTCTACCTGTCTGTTAGAGGAGGGGTGGTAGGGGCTAGTCCTGGTCTTGGTAATCTGCAGGAGCTTGCACACATTTCAAAACACGAAATTACGGCCTTGAACCGTGTGTAACTCGAGGGGGGCTCCAAACCTGGCGATAAAGTCATACACTAGCTTTCTTGCAGTCGTTTCAGCACCTTGGTCAGGGACAGGAAACGCTTCGACCCATCTGGTGAACTGATCAATAATGAGAAGAATGTACTTGTTACCAGAGCTGGACACAGGGAATGGCCCGAGGATATCAAGGTGCAAACGGTCCAGGGGTGCTCCGACTTGATAACTTTGCAGTTTGGCTCTTTTTGTTGGTCCTGTGGTTTTGCATGCACTGCAGTGTGGACACCTCTTGACAAACAGGTGAACATCTCCGCCCATGTCATACCAATGGTAGCTTTGACGCACACGCTCGAGGGTTTTAGCTTCTCCCAGGTGACCAGAGTATGGAGGGTTGTGGCATGACAGTAGGACTTCCTTCTGCATGGACGCTGGAACTAATAACGGCAAGGTTGGGTGCTGGTCTCCAACTCTCTCCCAGGAGTAATAGAGGACTCCTTATTTCAGTGTGACTTGGGGCCAACAGAGCCAGAACTTCCTCACTGCAGGGCTCTCGAGCATCACTTCATCTTTGGTGGGGAGTGTCCCTGTTTCCTTCCATGTGTGAAGGGTGGCGAGGACAGGATCTGCTTTCTGGAATGTTGCCAGTTGCTCAGGGCTAAGGGATTCAAGCCAGTTGACTTCCGGGCTCTCTGGCAAGGGTGCAGATGGCTGATCTTCCACTGACTGAGGGCCTTTGCCATTTGTGTCGCTTTGGGGCTCAATGCACCTTACTACTAGTGGCACCACGTCATCAACATCATCTTCAAACTTGGCCCACTGCTGGTGAATTCTCTCTTATTGGGGCTACATGCACTTCCCAGTTAATAGACTTGGATCCAATTTGAAAGGTCACTGTGAGTCCATGTTTAGCTTTCATGCCGTCTCCAACACCTGCATTCAGTAGGTAGGTCTGGTGTAGGTCTGCAGCTGCCGTGTTGCTCTTCAAAATACTTTGGCACAGCTCCTCTGATATCACAGTTGTTGCTCCAGTGTCTGCCACAGCTTGCGTTGGAATGCCATTTATGGTCAGGGGAATTTGTAAACTCCAACCTCTCTTCTTGGTGCAGCCAATCTGCCGACGTTGTAGTTGGGGATCTGAGTTAGGGGCTCCATCTGACTGCAGCAGGTAGTCTGTATGCCTGTCACTATGGTTACGTGCAGCCACTGGGCTGGGTGGCCTAACACAGTCCTTTGTGAAATGTGTTTCCCCACATTTAAAACATGGGCCGGCTGCTCCACAATTTGGGCTTGGTGTTTGAGAGTGCCCTCTGTTGGGTTGCACCTGCTGATAATTTTGTTTTCTTTCTGGTACAAAGCTTTGGGCTGTTGGGGTCCTGTGTTTGTAGACTGGAGATTTCCAACCTGCAGCTGTAGGTTTCTCACTGTGTTAACAAGGGTTTTCACTTGATCCATTAATGCAGCAAACTGGTCAGACGTAACATTCTGGGGTGTCTGGACCCTGCGGGACATTGAAGCAGTATCTTCACACGTCTCCTTCATCAACCCATGAGATGCGTCTTGCTCTATTCTTTATTTCATTGTCACGGCCCACAGTAGCTTTGAAGTTATGCTCATGGACCTCCACAAACTTTTGGGCCTCAACCCTCGTTGAGGCCTGGGTCTGGGTTACGATGGGTCTGGGTCACGATTCATGACTTCATAAGCCACCTTTTGGTTTCGTAAGCCTTTGAGGAAAGCATCAGTTGCTAGTTGGTCCTGCAGCTGGAGATCTACTCCTGGATATGTGTGATAAGGTGTCTCACCTCCTCTGCAAACTCAGCTGATGTCTCTCACCCTTGTCGGAGTTCCCCAAGCTTCCTCCTTATTGTGGTTGGGGGGTCTTTTTTCCCAAAGCGTTGAGTGAGTTGCTGTACCAGGAGAACATAATTTTCCTTTGTGCGCTCTGGTAGCAAGCAGACGTACCGCACTGCAGCTCCTCTTAAACACTCATGCAGCCTGTCCACTCGTTCTATGGCACTCCACCCATATTTCCTGGCTTGACGTTCAAACGGCATCAGAAAAGAGTCCCAATCCTCATTTCCATCAAATGTGGCTAATTTAGGCCTCTGGGGTTCTGGCAATGTGTTGTAATAGGCTCCAGAATTATTTTGCCTCCTTTCATCATGGTAGGCAAGCGTGTGTTGGATTTCACGCTCAGAGTCTCTAATCTCTCTGCATCTGCTATCAGGTTCAGGAGTTGTTGTCTGCCTTGATGGGCCTGAGCTTCGAGATCTTTGATTTATGACCTCCAGTTTGGCCGCAAAGGGAGCACGATCTCTTGGTCTAGTAGTCATATCAAAAGAG
This sequence comes from Sander vitreus, assembly GCF_031162955.1. Classification (NCBI taxonomy): domain Eukaryota; kingdom Metazoa; phylum Chordata; class Actinopteri; order Perciformes; family Percidae; genus Sander; species Sander vitreus. The sequence goes on along the minus strand of NC_135864.1, from coordinate 28,121,900 downwards.
GCACTTGGGTCAGGTGCGTGCCTTTCTCTTATAGAATGCATTGAGATTATGTCCTCTCCCCCCTTGGCAGTAGTGAGTGATGGTGGGGTTTGTTGTGCAGCTGATTGTCCTGTTATGTGTGAAACATCAATTGAAGGTGTCTTGTTTGTTGATTTAGATTTTCCAACACAGCTTGTAACCATTCCGGAGCTGTTTCTGCCTTTGCAGGACCTGCTGTAGCACCTTGAAGTTCCTCAGTCATTTTTTTGCTTTATTTGTTTTATTTTGTTGGGCACTTCCTGTTGTTCTCTTATTGTGAAAGGAACGGACCGGAAGTTGTGTACTGTGATGATGCGGCAACTTGACTACTGTTTTCTTCGCAATCTCTTTTCTCTTTTCACACACAGAGTTGTAGCTTAGCTTTAACTTGTTAGTTAGCTCAGGATGCGTCTGAATATAATATTTTTGACTGCATTCCCTCACAGAAAGTTTTCTGATTGAAAGATCAAGAGTTACAGACATGGTAATCTCAATAAACAGATATCTGCAGATAAGAGGTGGAAAGCATTTGCCGAAATGCAATGTCGTAACCAATGGGCTATTGTCTGACGACGATTTAGCTTTATATTAGCTTTTTTTTATAAATGTATCTGCATTCATGATTAATTCCCAATGGGTTACAAGATTGCATTTCGGCAAATGCGTTCCGCCTCTTATCAGCAGGTATGTGTTTATAGGGACATCGTCTCTCAACTCCATTCTCGCGTCTTAAGTTGCTTATCAGACCTGCCACACAGAAGAGGAAGTATTGGCCCGGATATCCGCTGGCTACACCAGGGGTATATCCCAAAGCCCTTAAATTGCATCCCTTCCTCACGTCTTAGTCCCTCCCACTGAGGAGGCCCGGGAGAGACGCAAGGAAATCATCGGAGGAGAGAGGCAACGAGAAAATGTGTTTTTAGAGGGATGAGACGTCCTTTCCTCTGAAGCGTCACATGAATACTGTCAACTGTTTGGGCAGAGTTAGCAACTCCTTCAGCTGCACAGCTTCCGGAAAGGCTGTTCTCGTGTATCCTCGCCTATAGCTTCTCGATTATCCCTCCTTGATGCTCGCTCCACGGTCTTGGGGACGAAATAAGAGCTTTGAGACGGCCTTCACCGCTGGCTGCTCTGTGGCTGTACTGAAGCACAGTGGTGCAACTAAATGCTAACGCTACCATGGCAACAAACTCACAATGGTAATGCTAACCTGCAGATGTTTAGCAGGTTTAATGTCTACCATGTTCACCATCGTAGCTTAGCATGTTAACGCTAAAGTATGCTGTAATGAAATATTGGACAGATTTAAATTTTTTACCTGATTGCACTCAAGAGAAAAAGTTAAGGGATCATCAAAAATATAACAATAAGATGATATTTTATTGTACATATCTGACCTTGAGGACTCTGTTCCAAAAATCTTTAAGATCTTTAACGAATTTGGCTCAATCTCCGGCTATAAAATCAATTGGAATAAATCTAATCTGCTCCTGTTGAACAACAAACAGATTACATCAGCTATTAGTGATACAATACCAACCCAAAACAGAATTACATCAACTCTGCACAGCCTTCCTCACAGCAGCAGCTAATCTCCATGATTCTACCCAGCAGTACGTGATCACCTCTTCGGCGCCAGTTTATCTACCTAACCTATGTGGTAACTTGGCTCAGTGTTCCAGTTGTCCTCTAGTTTTGCCCGTGTTTCCTTGTGCTCATACTTACCCTGTGTCTCTGTCTAGATTCCGCCTGGACCTGCTGCTTCCTCCGCTGTGCCTGCATGCTTCCAGGCTCGCCGTCCAGCCTCATCCTCCACCTTGGGAGACCTCCTGTGTACTTCCGTGTACTCACCTCTGCCTGTCCGTCTCGTGTCCCGACCCACTTGGACTCGCCTCTGTCGGCTCGCCTCAAACCTTGGACAAGCCAGGAGTTTCCCCACCCAGACACAACCTACATTGTTTCTCTGAGTTCACTCTGTTCATTAAACCCTTTTAAAACAGCTTTACGTTGCCTGTGTGTTATCTCTGCGTACTGGGTCAGAACTAGCCCTTAACACCACCAATACATTTCTGGAAGAAACTTGATGCCGTAATCCGGCAGTATATTTGGAATAGCCTTTCAGCTACGGACCCTCAGAGTGTGGATGGACCCTTCATCTACAGTCCCATGGAGAGAAATAGAGCAAAACCTCACTGGAAGGCTAAGACTGCAAGACCTCGCCTTTGCAGGTGTGTGTCAAAAAAAGTGTATGCTAACCTATGGCCCTATTATCACCAACACATTGACCACTTTAAACAGGTGGAGGAGCAACTTCGCTACACCAATAAGTGGCATTTGAGCACCCCAATTTGGCACAACATGCACTTAGAGCGTTTTCAGACCTATAGTTCGATTATTTGGTCCGCACCAGGCAATTAATGTTGCAAACAAACTTTGGTCCGGTTCGGTTTCACATACGCATTGTTTCTAGCCGGACCAAAATGCGTGAGCAGACGTGTCTTCCGGCAATTTCGCTCTATTTCCTTGTAGGACTACACAATGGAGCGACAGCTTCACAGGGTAATCTTGGCTCTGGTCTTGTGTTACTACATCCTTTGCATTGGTCATTGGCAAATGGTAGAGTTTGAAAATGAGTCACAAATCAAACTACAAAATAATCTGATGATCTATTGGAGTCGCCAAAGACGCATAGCACATAAATTCAGGATGAGGAGGCACGCTATCCTGAATAGAGACTTGCTCATCAGCCGAATTTATTCCCGAAGATCTATCAGGTATATATGGCTTTCAGAAATGTTCCATACAGCATACCCCTGTAAAGCACTGATGTGAATAGAGAGGGCGAGCTGCATTGCTCCAAATTGCTCCAACACAATAGTATAACATTACAGATAACTTTCCAAGAAGACAATTAGGCTTATCAAGAATATATATCTTGCTAGTCATTACAGTGTGTGTGTGTGTGTGTGTGTGTGTGTGTGTGTGTGTGTGTGTGTGTGTATATGTGTGTTTGTGTGTGTTTCTTTGTCACTTTTCTAAACCAAAAATATGACAATGTAGGCTACATAATTTACAATGGGAAAATTGTATGGCCTAAATCATTTTTGTATGAATGATGCATTATGAGTGGACATGTCCATCTATTGAAATGACAAGCCAATATTATAGGATTGTCATAAATGATTACATTACCAATAGTGTATTGTCTTTCTGTTCCACAGGAGCACATGGACGTACTCACAAAGTGATAGTTGGTGGCCTTACATCAACAACACCTGGACGGACAAGGAATAGCTGGCAAATTTCAGAATGCGAAGAGCAAGTTTTAATGACGTGTGCAACATTCTCTTTTGCCTTGGCTGACACGCCAGAACACCAATTATAGGCAGGCTGTGGAGGATGGAGGATTGGCCAGGATGTTCATTTTGGAATGATGGAGGTAGTGACTGGTGCTGATGTGGAGGAATTACAGGTGGCCGGACAGCAGGCTGTGGTGGCTAATGATACGGCTGTGGCATGGACCAAGTGCTAGGGGTCAGGGTCGGTGTTGGTGGGGCTGTGATCAAGGGTGGTGTTGTTGAGGAATGAGGTAGACCAGGACGAAGAGCACTTACAAGAGCGCCCATGAGCTGCATGAACATCTGTGACGTGTTGCTGTGCCTGCATAGCCTGAAATCTTCATTCCTCTGCCTCCTGTTGTGCCTGCAATATTCTTTGGAATGCAGTGGCCTCTTGAGCCAACTGGTTCTGCTCAGCTTCCTGAATGTCCGCCAACATCTTCCTATTTTCAGCCATATATGACCGGAATTCTTCATCAATTCCACCTGATTTTGCTTTTCTTTTGCGTGCACTGGCTCCTGGTATGGAAAGTTTCCCCCCTCTACAGCACTCTTCGTTGTCCCTGCTGTCTGTGCTCTGTCTCACGTCTGTGACACGTCTGTCAGACGTGTGTACATCAGCAGAATCAGCAAGATTGCCATCAAAGGATAGGTTGCTTGAATCTTCCACTGTTTTAAAGAAGTCATTATTATTAGACGTTATTATGTCATGAATGCAGATATTTCAATATATGCTAATAATAATAATAATACTAAGCTTATATAATGCAGCCAATAGGCTAATTTATCAATTAATTGTGTGTGTGTGTGTGTGTGTGTGTGTGTGTGTGTGTGTGTGTGTTTGTGTTTGTGTGTGCGCGCGCATGCAAACTCACCATCAACATCTGTGTCAGATGTGGGAGCTAGGTCAAGGGCGCTAGCATCAGTGGATGCGGGCAAAGGTGTTGAATCAAGTGTCTCCAAAACATCCACCGAATCTACGACGGGTTTTGTCCCTAGTATTTTGTCCATGTCATCGAACCAGATAAATCTGTCCTTTTCCTTGCCCGAACTTCCCGTTTTATTGAGTGCATCACGCACTTTAATGTACTGCTGACGAAGCTTCTTTGCTTTTATTCGGCACTGTTCAACAGACCTATGACAACCTTTCTCCCTGAGTCGCTTGCTAAATATTCCATAAATGTCTGTGTTTTTGTGGGTTGTTGAAAGTTGCATTGCAATATATTCATCTGTCTATGAGGCATTTTACCTCATCTTGAGTCCATGTTTGTCCGCGGTTCATTTTGCACGCCACTCACGAATTTCAGGAAGTGATCTTACCTCCCATAATTCATTACGACTAGACCGTTGGACCTGTTTGTTTCAGGTTTGCTTTCTCACCAGCAGGACCGCACCAAAGTTAGCTAGATGGTGTGGACCGAGACCACCTCTTTTTGGAGGTCTCGGACCGATCAATTTGGTGCGCACCTGAGTACGATTGTTGCATTCTGACCGACACAAACGAACCGAAACAAGGGCTCAAACTCACTCGAGTTCGATTCAAACAAACTAAAGGCTGTGAAAATGCCCTTAATGTCTGGTAACAAACCTTTTGTTTGTAACCAGTGGAGTAACAGAGGTATTTATACTCTAGACCTTTAGCTTAGCTTTGAGGACCTGAGAACTAGCTTTGAGATCCCTAGGACATCCTTCTTCCTTTATCTTTGTTTAAAGTCAGTCCTAAAATGTTATGGAGTACCATGGGGAAACAGTCTCGAGACCCACCCAATCATTAAATGGCTTGTTGATTTTCCTGCAAGAGGATTAGTGTCCGGGATTTATGCTAAATTGATGCAAGTATCCGTAGGAGAACTTCCATAGTAAAGAAATGGGAGCGAGAGCTGAGCCCGGAGGGGAACGTAATTAATTGGGAGACAGTTTGGGACATTTCCCACTGTTCCAAGAACCCAAATCACCAGCAGATCCATTTCAACATATGTCATAGGACATATTGGACACCTCAGAAGAGATACGTCTCCAAAGGCATTCCTACTCCCTATTGCATTTTCTGTCAGTCTGAAAAAACTGGAACTTTCCTGCACATGGTCTGGGAGTGTGAACAGGTGCATGAGTTTTGGAATAAAACAACATCAATAATATCTGATGTGATAGGACGTTGAATTCCTACTGACCCGATTGTTTTGTTACTTAATGACGACTCTAAATTACATCTGCTTGGGAGACAAAAGAAAGTTTGGCTAGCTGGCTCAACCGCGACCAAGAAAATGATAGCTCAGCGCTGGCTTCCCCCCCCCCACTCGCTTTGTATAAAACATATTTTCTGGACATAGTTATGCTTGAGCTCAGATTAACAAAGCCAAATCATCAAGCCAAGTTTGTTTTTTCTTTCTTTTCCTCGAGACCATGGAGGGTGAGAGAGGGGGGTTGTTCTTGTTCAAGTGTGTTTGTCTGTTCTGTTGTTGTTTAAAATTAAAAAATAAATATAAAATATATTTAAATTTAAAATATTAAAAAAATATTACAATCACAGTTTCCTAAGTCCATCCACTACTTGTTGAGACCTTTCACAATGCGGTAAAAAATGTAGAGGCCTACTACAAACTAACACAAAATCATCTGACCTTACATTTTCAATTACTCAAAAGGCTACAGAAACAATGCCATGATACAAACAGATTGGCTTTCAAAGTGAGATTAATTTGGCTGTTTTCACTGGCAAATGTTTTAATAGCATGTTAGTTAATTGATTTTGCTGCATATACTCATCTGAGTGACATATCTACAACGTAGTGCTCATGGGTTGAACACCGCTGCTGCACATTGTTATCTGTCTCAGGTTTCCAGCTATCACCTTCCACCTACTGATGGATGGGAAGCTGGCAGCATAAAGGAGGTTCACTGGGCAGTTAATGGCTAAATATAGCATCAAGGCTACAAATGGAAATCCAAATACTATTCCATTGTAACTCTATGCCACCATATATTATATAACTGACCAGTTTGTTCAGAGGTTTGTGTGGCTATTTCGCAGCCCCCTGTCATTTGAACATGATTAATGATAAAAACAGTGGATCATTGTGCGTAAAGGCTCTTAAGCTGTGCAGCACTTTAACTTGGAGAGTGCAGATTTATCACATATGTGTCCGGCTGCCTTCAGATGGGTGCAGGGATTTAATTAACTGATTAACTTTAATTAGCCTGCCTAGGAATCACAAGCAATAGTAACTTGAAGATTAAGTACTTTTGGATACGTTGTGTAGCGTAGCCACAGTGTAAAAAAATAAATAATAGGAAGGCAGACATTTTTAAATCCAACGAGTGCATATGTAAAAAAAATAAAAAATAAAATAAATTGAAACTATCATAAGAGAACTTGAGCAAAATGAAACAAAGCATGGCTTCTCGACTATACTCTAGTCTACACAATCTATCAATTATTTCCTCCCCCTGAGCAGCAACATTTCACTGCATTTATAGGGCTCTCAATCTACCCTGGACTGCACCACCCTATCCCAGAGGTTTTAGCATCACAAAATCTCCACGAAGCTAGAATTACTTTGTGCTCCTCTACACAATTAAAAGACACTTTATGGTGTGAGTAACTCCTCCACTTATCCCTCAAATGCATCAAACAAACACATGAAATATCTCTACACACAGAAAAAGCCCCATCAGTTCAGTCCAACAATGTGAGTGATGACATCATCAACACCATAAATACACAGGAGATCCTCGACGGCGGGATTTAGATTGTAATGCTGCGTTTCAATAGTGGTTCAACATTCCCTCGTTCACTTCCCTGCAGTCATCATAAGTATCGTTCCATTTGTCGAAAAACTGATGTGAACTTGGTGAGATCGATCCTCGGAGGTCTGAGGGAGCGAGTGAATGATTGTCACTGCAGAGGTGTATATCAGCCAAGGCAAGCCAAAGTGCCCTTGAGCAAGGCACCGAACTCCCAACTGCTCTGGGCGCCTGTCATGGGCAGCCCCCTCACTCTGACATCTTTCCATTTGTGCATGTATAGGTCCTGGGCATGTGCGTGTATTTCGGGCCTGTGTGTAAATGTGTGTAATAACTAACAACAATTTGTAAAATGTAATTTCCCCTTGCAGGATCAATGAAATTTGTCTTGATCTTACTCAATGTTAAAAATCCAACAGTTTTAACACAAAACCCTGGGATAGTAAGTGCTAAAATGTTACACAAAAGCAATGATAAAATTAAAGCAAACTGAAAATGAATGCAATATAAAAATAACTGGAGCAAAAAAATAAATGTGGACAAATGTATGTAGAAAAGCACAAGGGGTGGGTGGTGAGGCAAGTGGTGAGTGCAGGGAATCTCACCCACTTTGTCACAGGATATTTCACCAGCTCTAATACGAAACAACAAAAATGTATCATACTTTAAGGATTATCTTGGAATCTCGTAGACAAAGATTATAGGTCTGAAAAGTGAAGCCAATGCGGAAGTGCCTTAAACCTTCATTTTATCTCATTTCCAGCAGGGGGCGACTCCACTGGTTGCAAAAATAAGTCTATAGGGAAATTACCCTACTTCTTACTGGATTTATTCCCTCAATAAACATTTTCACAACGAGATTATGGTCTCAATTGCTAGTTTCAAGTCTTCTTCAATATGGCATGATGTTCATTTTGTAAATTATGGTCCCATTTATTTTTAAATTGACAATAAAGCAGGGCATGCTTTAGAGCGTGGTTACACATCGACCTGTCAATCAGCATAGAGGCTTAGCAATGCTTATCCACAGCACTGCGTGAAAATAGCCATGAACTTGTGATGTTTGAGTTGATGTCTTGGATTTTGACCCTCTCACTGTGTGTTTTCACTTCATCATAGTTTCTTTGGAACATTTTGGTCACCTAATAATGTTGTTCTGACAACCAAGCTAGTTAGCTAGTGTTAGCCAGCGTTGGCTGGAAAGTTTGCCGCTTTTCTGTGTACTGCCGTAGATGCAGATGAAAGGCGCCAGTACCCTGAGGTGCGTGTCTACATCGCTAGAGTTGAAAATCGGCAATTTGTCCTTTTTAGCGTTTAGCTTAACGCCACTGCAACCATAAACGCCACTGGCTAGGCCGTGTCATCCGCCTCAGCTCTCTCTTGTCAAAAATCGTCACGTTGTCACCATCACAATCGTTTCATGCAACTAATTTGCAATCTAAAAAATCCATGGCTGTTGTTTTGTGACAAAGAGTAGGCGGTGGGAGGCGTAATGGCTCTTTTAACTGCATATGCAAAAGGGGTTGTTCACAGCTATGCCCAGTTAAATGCGGACTGCACAAAGCTTACAGCAAGGCTTTTCAACTATACTGTGCAGGGCGACACATTTTCAGAAAGAGACATTTCCTGAGTGCCAGTACCCTCAAATAATTATCCATGTGGATTTACCGCTGGTAGAGGGACTGGTTTGTCTCTGCCAGCGTCTAAGTTTACAAGAATTTGCCAAATTTCAAGATTTGTGGCAAACTAAGATAAACAGACTACATACAGACAGCTTTCGTTTTAGCTTGTTTGTAAAATTTCACTATTTGCAGAGTAGCACACTGTGGTTGTGTAAAACAGTAGCGGTGGATAAGAGACTGCATGCACACAGAGCAGATTGAAATACCACTTTTTTACATTTTTATGCCTGTTGAACAGATTTATAAAGTACCGGCCGTTTACTCACACAGATTTTATTGCATCTACAGTAACGTAATATTAATTGTCATCTGCACCAGGGGCCTTTGCTAATCTTATCTGTATTGTTCCCAGTTTACATGTTGTAACACACTATACTTCTCAGCTGTGCTGTGTGTGGAGCACGTACATCACCATTCAGAATTTTATCTTGGTTTTACAAGGATGTTGTCCAGTGTGACTTTGGTCCTTTAGCAATATGAAACTAAACGGCATGTTTATCAGCAATCTGCTCCGGAGCAGGTTATGTTCGAGATAACAGATCAACCCATATAAAGCACTAGTGACCAATAAATTCTCTTGAAAATGGCAATACAATTTCTCTTTCATTTCCATGTTTACATGAGGATTGACTTTCTTGGTACACCTGTATTCATCAACAATTACATTTATTTTCAATGCTATTCTGAGCCAAATTGCATATAGAGCGGCGGAGATGGTGTGTGTGATAGAGATCTCATTCAAGTACGGTGAAATTAAAGAGAAACAGAAATAAATAGAAAGAAGCTGTGCATGAGGTGCTGGTTTCTTACTGGGTACACTTACTATCTTAATAGTTTTAATACCCTTCCATACTTTTTTGGAACCTGTACCAAACTGCATATTCATTTTATATAGCATTGATTTCATATATATATATATATATATATATATATACACACACACACACACACACACACAAATAGAATATCATGAAAAAGTTGATTTATGTCAGTAATTCCATTCAAAAAGTGAAATTTGTATATTATATTCATTCATCACACACAGAGTGATATATTTCAAATGTTCATTTCTTTTAATTGTGATGATTAGAACTGACAACTAATGAAAATCCCAAATTCAGTATCTTCGAAAAATAGAATATTACTTTAGACCAATACAAAAAAGGATTTTTAGAAATGTTGGCCAACTGAAAAGTATGAACATGAAAAGTATGAGCATGTACAGCATTCAATACTTAGTTGGGACTCCTTTTGCCTGAATTACTATAGCAATGCGGCGTGGCATGGAGTCGATCAGTCTGTGGCACTGCTCAGGTGTTATGAGAGCCTAGGTTGCTCTGATAGTGGCCTTCAGCTCTTCTGCGTTGTTGGGTCTGGCGCATCCCATCATCCTCTTCACAATACCCCATAGATTTTCTATAGGGTTAAGGTCAGGCGAGTTTTCTGGTCAATTAAGAACAGGGATACCATGGTCCTTAAACCAGGTACTGGTAGCTTTGGCACTGTGTGCAGGTGCCAAGTCCTGTTGGAAAATGAAATCTGCATCTCCATAAAGTTGGTCAGCAGCAGGAAGCATGAAGTGCTCTAAAACTTCCTGGTAGACGGCTGCGTTGACCCTGGACCTCAGAAAACAGTGGACCAACACCAGCAGATAACATGGCACCCCAAACCATCACTGACTGTGGAAACTTTACACTGGACTTCAAGCAACGTGGATTCTGTGCCTCTCCTCTCTTCCTCCAGACTCTGGGACCTTGATTTCCAAAGGAAATGCAAAATTTACTTTCATCAGAGAACATAACTTTGGACCACTCAGCAGCAGTCCAGTCCTTTTTGTCTTTAGCCCAGGCGAGACGCTTCTGACGCTGTGTCTTGTTCAAGAGTGGCTTGACACAAGGAATGCAACAGCTGAAACCCATGTCTTGCATAAGTCTGTGCGTGGTGGTTCTTGAAGCACTGACTCCAGCTGCAGTCCACTCTTTGTGAATCTCCCCCACATTTTTGAATTGGTTTTGTTTCACAATCCTCTCCAGGGTGCGGTTATCCCTATTGCTTGTACACTTTTTTCTACCACATCTTTTCCTTCCCTTCACCTCCCTATTAATGTGCTTGGACACAGAGCTCTGTGAACAGCTAGCCTCTTTAGCAATGACCTTTTGTGTCTTGCCCTCCTTGTGCAAGGTGTCCGTGGTCATCTTTTGGACAGCTGTCAAATCAGCAGTCTTCCCCATGATTGTGTAGCCTACAGAACTACACTGAGAGACCATTTAAAGGCCTTTGCAGGAGTTTTGAGTTAATTAGCTGATTAGAGTGTGGCACCAGGTGTCTTCAATATTGAACCTTGTCACAATATTCTAATTTTCTGAGATACTGAATTTGGGGTTTTCATTAGTTGTCAGTTATAATCATCAAAATTAAAAGAAATAAAAACTTAAATATATCAGTCTGTGTAGAATGAATGTATACATTATACAAGTTTCACTTTTTGAATGGAATTACTGAAATAAATCAACTTTTTCATGATATTCTAATTATATGACCAGCACCTGTATGTATGTATAGATTATTTCAGGACTCCATTTTCTTGCTGCACCACTCTGCTCTCACTTGACAGTTGGGCTTGAACCAACAATGCCTGGCTAACGCATTGATTACTTGGCTAGAGTTTATCAAAGAAGGATCAGATAAGCAACTGCTCTCCCAATTGGAAATCAATGCCCCATTGTGTACACTAATGTGTCTCATTTGTGAGCTTACCTTCACATGCGGATTGCAGTTCACAGTGCATTCATCCTAAAAACATTTGTACTGTGACATTAAGGAGGAGCACAGAGGAGGTGAGGATTGAAATATCTAGGAACTTTCTTATCGGCGAGCCATAGAAATAAAATGTGTTTTGAAATTTTGTGCCAGTACAGTCAGAAACTAACATTAGGACTTAAAACCACACCTCCATGAAGATTCAACCTTAAACCCTCATTTAAAGTGACTATATGTAACTTTTGAATGTTTCTGAAGCTCTATCAATTTTTATACAATGGTCTTAAAAAATAAAAATATTCAAATAAAACAAGGAGAAAAAATCACTCTGTGATTAAACTGGTGGACACAAAAAACACACAATGTCTGCATCTTGCGTTAGAGTTGCAGCAGGTCACAATTTTGCAAGGTCATGATAAATATATTATTACCGAGGCTGTGTAGTGTAACTCATTATTTTCTTGTTGCTGTATTTCTAAGTGATCATCTTTGTGATTAACAGTGTAGCTTATACTAGAAAGGTAATAACACAAACTGTGCGACTGTTTTCAAGTCCACCAAGCTTAAATGTGTCAAGAGGCTAAAATTGCCATTTCACCCACTAAAGCGGATTTTATGTTAGTCATTAAAGCAGTTGTTATGAGAAGATACGATGAGGAGTTAACAGCTGCTCCAACAAGTCTTCATCCAAATTTCAATCACAAGAGGAGTCTTGGCAGCATGTGGGCATTAGCAGGTTACCTTTTTATCGTGTTGTCTTTTCTATGTGAATCAGATCTTGTGTGATCATCTTTATGATTGATTAACCCCGGTGGATCCCGAACCACTGTTCTAGGCTTGTGATTAGAGCATGGGCTGTGTCTGGGGAATGGTGCATCCAGCGGAGCTGACATTTCTCCATCTCTCCCACACACTCTCTCTCCTACACATTTTTTCTCTCCAGTATAATGGGCTACTGACACATAGACAGACTGGTAGACACACACACACACACACACACACACACACACACACACACACACACACACATTGGTATTCCCCTTACCCATATGCTGTCCCTTATCTCAGTACCTCTGTGTCTCTTTAATAGTGAGGAGGGAGGTTTCTAGCCTGCAGGAAGACTGAATAACATGGTGCATGAATGACTTTGTGTCTGCTTCGTGAGGGGGACAGAAAGAGAGAGCAGAAAAGAGGGTAAAATAAAAAGAAAGAAAGAATGTACCTACAGTTTTTAGGCTTCAGGGTTTTACTCCCACCAGAAATATCCACCCATACTATAGATGCTTGTGCACATGGTTCTGGTACTGCAGGGAATGTTTGATTTAAGTGTGCACCAAATAGTATTCTTACTATTCTGTTTTCACAAACAACTAAGTTTACTTGTTAGGACTTTATTAATTATGATGATTTTTTTGTTAGTTTTGTCTTATGCATATAGTAACACATTACAGTAATTAAATTACTTTTTCCAGTAACAAGTAGTGTAGGTGTTAAATTACAATTTAAAATGTTGTCATTATCTTATAGTTACTAATCCAAGTAATGACATTTACAATGGAGTGCATGGGCAACCAGACAAGTCATTTGTAGCCATCCTGGCAGCTGTGTGGCAATGTTCGTCGGTCCACTACTTGGTTTCAGACTGACATCAAAAACTATTTGAGGGATTGCCATTCAATTTTGTACAGACATTCATGGTCCCCAGAAGATGAATCCTACTGACTTTAGTGATCTCTTGACTTGTTTGTCTTTGTCTAGCACCACCAGCATGTCATAGTTTTCATCATGCAATGATATGCAATGTGTATCCATGATACTGTGTACATTAAAATAGCTGTGAACTTTTTTTTGGGAGTTGTCCATGTTTTCGTCCTAAACGTTGACCCTCTCACTGTGTGTTTTCACTTCATCAATTCTTAATTGGAACATTTTGGTTAGCCTAAAAATGTCTTGTTCTGCTTTCGGTAGCACCTTGTCAACCAAAGTTAGCTAGCTAGCGCTAGTGTTAGCTAGTAACTTAAGGGAAAGTCTGCCAATTTTCAACCAGCTCTGTATAATGCCGTACATGCAGATCAACAATTCCCAGAGGTCCTTGTTTACCTGCCAGAAAAGTGACGACCGTGCGTCACTTTGTAACTCACGTTATAATGCTCGCCTAGGCTAGCTGCTAGCGTGGCACGCCCTCTGCACTCTGCTTCTGACTAGCTTGTAGTGCTTACCTAGGTACTGCGCATGTGCAACTCCCAACAAAGATGGAAATAGAAGTGTGATGCCTCACTCTGTGGCTAAAACAGAGAGCTCAACACAGAGGATGAAAAGAGGAGCTGCAGCAATGTGTAGTACAACACTTTAGCTTTTTTCTTTAAAGCAAGACTGCCATCTAGTGTCAAGAAGCTTCACTTGGTCATCACTACAGCAGAGCATCTCTGCATTCTAAACCACGCACACAAAATGTTTTTTGAAAGTACTTGACTGTCTGTAGTTGGCAGCCTTATTAGCCACATACAACTTTAATTTCCGGTGTTTTTCACTAATTCATACTTTGCACGTGACGTCATAACTACTGGCTGGCGGGCAAGAACATCATTCTCCTAGCAACGAAACCTAGTAAGCTAATTAAGGATCTTGCCAGGATGTCGCCAGTTTTACCATACGAAAGTTGGTGTTTTGAGGTGAAAACGACATGCCAGATAGTTGCGCGATTGGATGCACTAACCGTCGAGGAGAGAAGCCGGGGTTATGTTTTTACCGGATCCCATCTGATAAGGAGAATCCAGAGAAAAGACAACTATGGATACAGGCTATCAGATGTGCAACCGTTTCAGGAAATGGGACCTGGCAACCTTCACAGTATACTGTGCAGTGATCATTTCATCAAAGGTCTGTCGTTTTGAGGTTTGTAATATCTATGGTTTTCAATGACAACCAGAGAAGACCCAACAGTAGAGCTAGATTATTTACGGAGGAATTATTACCATCCTGCTTGATTATTTTAAAACCTTCTTGTCTGCTTTACATATTTTAGCTTCTAGCTACCTTGGAGTTAATCCTAGTCCATAGTTATGCTAGCTCGCTAACAGACTGTTGTTGATAGCTACTAGAAAGACCTGGAACTACAGGACTCTACGTTGAAAATACCCTAAACATTGTGTGGCAATAAAGTTTTATCTATTATATTATCTTATTTAAACGCTAGGTCAAATTCAAGACTATTTTCCTCAGTGGTTCCTTGTTGGTGGAATGAGTTGCCCACTGCTCTCCGTTCCTGTGATAGTTTTAGGTCTTTCAAGAGGGGCCTAAAGGCACATTGGTTTGTTAAGCGTTTCTTATGTGTTATGGTTTGTATATTATAGCATTTATTTATTTTTATTAGGCTATTGATTGAATTGACATTGTTGTTTATTAGGCTATTGCTATTCTCCTTACATTTTAAATTGTTTACTGTTAAATTTTACTTCATTGTTGTTATTTGTATGTCACTTTGGACAAAAGCGTCTGCTATATACCATAACCATAACCATTATTTCAGGTGCCAAATCTGATGACCTGCTGTCCCCTGACTGTGTTTCATCTGTCTTCTCTCACACCTCTGTCACCAAAAAGAGGAAAAGGGAGAAAGACATGGAAAGGTTTGACTTTGAATGTTGTATAATAAGGCTGTGTCTGAAATGTATTGCTGTAACATTTACTTTGCATGCTCATCTAGAGTTTTTTTAAATTTTTTTATTATGTGTCACTCTCGTATTGAATTATTTCTTAACAGTTCATTATTAGTTGATCTCCCTGCACAGTAAAGTATAACCAAATGTAATTTCAATACATATTTTACAATAGTAGTTCTATATATGTGACAAAAAACAACCTCAGGGAGGAAAACCGCAGGCTGAAAACCAAACTAGGAACAGTGGACGAACAGGCTTTTGCAAATGACGATGAAAAAGTGAAAGCACTGACTGGACTCCCCATGTTTGCCACGCTGCAAGTAGTTTTATGTAGTGTTCTTTTATGTCTTCCGACACACACAACCCTCTCTCCTTTCCAACAACTTCTTTTAACTGTTATGAGGATAAAAATTAACCTGTCCCTTGCTCTACTTAATGTTCTCTTCCAAATCTTGATATCGACAGCAAGCAGAACTTTTAGAACTACCCTTGACGTGCTACATGCAAAGCTTGTTCCATCATTTTTATTTTGGCCACAGAGAGAAGAGTTTTGGCTGTCAATGCCCTAGATGTAACTGCATAATTGACTGTTTCGAATTTTTTATAGAAAAACCCAAAGTTTTCAAAGCAAGAGCACAAACATATTCAACCTATAAACATCATCACACTATGAAATACCTAATAGGCATATCCCCACAAGGAACAGTCATATTCATATCTAAGGGATGGGGAAGCAGAACATCAGACAAACGTGCTACAGAAACTTCTGGGTTTCTGGAATGCATCAGTGCAGGTGATGTAATACTGGCTGATCGAGGGTTTAACGTGGCAGTCTATTAGTTTGCATAATGCTGAGCTGAAGATCCCAGCTTTCACTAAAGGAAGGAAACAATTGAGCCCAGTAGAGCTGGAGACTTGCCTCAGTAAGAATCCATGTAGAGAAAGTTATCGGTGAAACAAGAAACCGATACACTATACTACAAAGTACTATTGGTATCCAGATTTGTGAAGCTGAACAAAGGGTTTACAGTTTTAGACAAAGTATGTTGTGCCATTACAAATGTGACACCCTCAATTATTCCTTCTGGTTAAACACTACTGAATACAGTACAACATTAATACAATGTAAATATACAATGATTTATTTACACAAACACACACAAACTACACACACAAAGAAACATGTACGTACACACATTACGTACATGAATGTATTAAATTTTCAATTTGATTACCTATGTGCATTGTATTTATTTATTAAATAAATCTGTATTTGTCTGTCCAACAGTACAAAATTCACCACTTTTCATTTGTTTTCTTCTTGTGCATGCTTGTGTTTTGCCAATTCCAGTTTGCAGACACTGCACTTCCAATTCAAAACACTAAGATCAGTAGTCTGCAAACAACTTCTGTGCATGTTACAGATTCCCGATGTACACTCTATTTTGTCATCAATATCCAGAACAGGCATACCACAGTAACAGCCTTCAGACGATTTGGTGGCATCATATTGCTTGAACAGGTGCTGTAAAAGTTTTGCCAATAGCACAGGAATGACACGTGTTCGGATAAAAGTGTGAACCTTTCCACTCATAGTTTCAAAGAAGACCGTATCCGGTATAATTCTCTCAATGTGAACTTCTCCTTAGCCATCTACAGTATCCCTGGTCCCCAAACAACAAAGTCACAGTAGCTTGCCTCTGCTAAGTGAATTTGTGTCTGCACTTGGTAAAAGTAGTGGTGGTCCCTCTTTAAAAATGAAAATGTACCCTCTACCTCGTGGAGACAAAATGTGCCATCCTGTTTCATTTTGTCAACTAAACTGCTGTTCTCAAGACTACTTGGTGCCTTCACTTCTAGCACACCCATCCCATGGCAGTCACACATTAACATGCCATCTGGGGATGCCCCTGACCATGGGTATTTAGGATCGATGACCAGCCCTGCCCTCCTGACATTGAGGTTGTGTGGTGTTCCTTCATGATCTTGGAGTACTCCTCCACGGCCCTTCCCTCATGTTCTATGGCCCATCTGAAACAAACAATATTTAAGTATAAAAAATAATAGATAATGATAACCTCCATAATGTGCTTATCATGGTAAAGAAAATGGAAAGCCTCAACTATTTTTTGTAGAAGTTATCTGATTGTTAATTGAAGGTATTGTTTAGTACCTGAGAGAACAGGGTGTGTTTCGAGCTTTGTAGGCCACGGGGTAGCAAAGCTTTTTCAGCAGGGACACAGCTGGTTTTTCTAAGTTAGTGTGGCAGGCTGCTCGGATGTTAGAAGCAGTGACCCTTCCTGCTTTCTGGTCGTACCACATAGTGGATTTGGATTGAAGTCTTGTGCGCACTAAAATGTAAAAAGCTGAGTGAAATTCATGTAGCATATCACCAGTAATACATTTACATTTTAACAACTTTGTGAAAACTATGATCCTGCACTCAAAATGTCCTTTTCCTAAGACATCACTGACATACATACTTTAAACCACACTCACTGATGTATAAATAAAAGTACCTGTCCCTCTGTTATGCTCAAGCCTGCAAAGACCTCTTCACTCTTTGAGTACAGTTATGCGTGTGAGAGTGTCCTGTTCAACGGCATGTACATTTTGCTAAGGGATTTAGGGATATTAATTTGTACAGCCCAAGGTATATACTGTGCATGGCCAGGAACTAAAGCTAGAATTGCACTCCTTACTGGTTCCTTCTCACTCTTTAACTGTGTCGGGCTCGGACATATCTTAATGCCTGTCGGACGTGGGACGGGCTCGGACAGAAAAATGCGGCCTGATCCGCACTCTAATGTGAGCACACTTCACCTAACCCGGCCATACAGGTGCAGTGGCCAAATCGAACCAGTCCCTCCTTTTCCACAGCAACCCAAGCTGTCAGAGGCGGTTCATTCAAGCTGTAGGAATGATGTACCTAACATAGAAAAAAAGGTTTTAGTTAGATAAAGTCTATATCAGTGTTTCTCAACAGGGGCGGTATCTCCCCCCCAGGGGGCGTTCAGAAGATGACGGGGGTGCTGGAAGCAATATTTTGGAAAGGGGGGGCGTTGAGGTGCCCTTGGGGGGTGTTTGTTTGAAAGCTTGTTTACACCAAAGATTCACTATAACAATACATGTTTACACTTTAAACTACTTGCAAAAAACAGTGGTCTGCAACATTATAAAACCTGCCAGTTTACGGTACTGCAACTGGACGAGATGGTGTATCATAACTCTTCTGTGCTTCTGTCAGCTTTGTTTGGCGCAGCTCTGCGCTGCCTTCATGGAAACAGGACGTCAAAGCATCATCTTAAATGAGCTCCGTATTTCAGCGTGAAGCTGCGTTCAGATAAAAAAAACGCCGCAGGGTGGTGCGACGTCCTGTTGTGTTCTTTAACCCCCCAATGTAGCACAAGTAGACTTTATATTTCACAGTAACAGTTTTTCGTCAGCTCTTTTATAGAACACAACGTTTCCTACTGCACCTGAAGGCAGCTTCATTTCACGGAGAAAGAGAGAAATAAAAGAGATGAGCGAGAGACATCGACTGTGCTTTGTTGTTTGGCAAACATTTAGCTGTTTCACAAACTCTCGGGCAGTTCAGAGCTTGTGTTTGGTGTTTGGCTTTCTTGTGGAAGCGATAGAGGCAGTGATGTAACTGTTTACTGTACGGGATTCTCACACCTCCACAAAATGCAGAGCAATGTGGGGTTGCGTTTCTCCAAACGTTTTCACTCGCAAGACAGGTGATAGCAAACGTATACTCTTCTAAGCATCAACAAAGGGCTCTCACTAACTTTCAAAGGTTGTAAACTTATTTCTGTTCGGAAATAAATCCTTCTGCTTGATAAGTGCCAGCTTGTTTTCGATTTGATTCGATTATAATTTAGATTTGAATGAAAAATGGATTTGAATGTTAAATTGCTAGCTGTTTCTGATTGGCTACTGTTAGTGTTTGTAATACCTAATTAAAGTTTGAATGTTACATATCTAGTCGTTCTGATTGGCTGCTGTTATTTAAATTGAATGTCAAATGGTTGCATTTTTTTTAAACACCTGTAAATATAATTTCTATATTCACATGGCTTTTTTGATACCTGGGAAACTAATAAATATGTTGTTTGTCATTCAATGATATGATTTTTTGATTATTTGTGATAACAATAGTAACAACAATAATAGGCCTAATATTAGGGCGTAATCATTAATATTTGGGGCAACTAGCCTACATCTTATTTGATGGGGGGCGGTTAGGGACCTGGATAATGGATAGGGGGGCGCTGGCACAAAAATGGTTGAGAACCACTGGTCTATATTAAATAATTCACAAGCACAGTACCACTGATATTTTTAAAGCTACACATTTCTTTCCTTTTCTAAATTAGGCTACCATATATGTTTACATGTGGCGTCACGTGCCAGATATGTAGGCTGACCAGATTTCCTGGAACTAAAACCGGGACACTTTGTGTGTGACCGTAGTACTCGTGCACGCACACACTTTTTAACGTGAACATGTGCCAGCCCAGGTCAGACATAGACACAGACAGATTAGACACAATTTTGCCAACAGCACACGACCTACTGCTCACAACATAATGGGGTATCTCAGTTAATATTCATGAATTTTCTTGGTGTGTAGCCTACATATCTAAAAAATAATATTAAAAGACATTGAGTGAGTTTCGTGTGGGACCAACTTTATTTTTCAGAATTGAAGCATTCTTTTGGAAAATGCACCCACTGAACTTGTGAAAAACTTTGTGAAAAGGTATTTTTCATTGCATGGCACTAAACGAATTATTTGGAACTGCTGCCACAGGCTTGAACTAAAGTTATGGTAACACTTTACGGTAAGGGTACATGAATTATGAATTCATGCATGAATTAATTCATGATTTGTGCATTACTTCATTCCTTTATATCTTATGAATCATCAGGAATTTCATAGCCTCTCATTCATGACCTCATGCATGAACAACACATCAACTAAAGCATTAGGTAAGGTGGGTACATCATTATGCACAAGTTGTGTTCAAATCAGAATTTGCGCAGTGACGACCACATTTTTTTGCAGAAAAATAAATAATCATGATCATGCTTAATAAATCATAATTCATAATGATGTGCCCACGTACCTAATGCTTTATTGGTGTTGTTCATGAATGAGGTCACGAATGACAGACTATGAACACATCAATTCCTGATGATTTATATTAAATCCATTAAGGAATGCAGTAATACATAAATCATTAATTACATAATGCATAATAATACATACATCAATTAATTCATGCATGAATTCATGATAATTCATGTACCCTTACCGTAAAGTGTTACCAGTGTGGTTATTGTAACCAACAGCGTATACACACACACACTCACAAATGTAATCTCATTTGATAGAGCAGATAGCTTCCCTATTGGAAACATTAATTCCGTATATTTGTTAGAGGAGTGAATTTGCTCAAGAATCAATTTGTTGGCTAAAAGCCTACTGTGAAATTGCGCACAGGTGTCAGCAAAATTGGCCTGTGTGATGAGTAGCGCCTTTAAGGTGGGAATGGTCATGTGGTTCCTCTCATCAGTCCACAAACATACAGAAGACATTGCAACTTTTCAATTTTTTCATTTCAATTTTTTCACAAAAGCTCCTGCAAAATCAAGCATTTTGGGCCGCAACAATCTCAAAAAAGACCGCGAAATCCTGGAAGGACTGGTTAAAACGAGACAGATAAGAAGAGGCTTTGCAACGGTATTTACAAATATACATTGTAATGCTGGCTGCACAGATTATGCAGACGCAGACCGCTACGATTGACTGACACACACAAACATTGTTAAAATCATATGCTGGACACTTTATTAGTCTTTCTACATCAGTTTAGTTAATGATCGAGTTATAATAAGACCACGTCGGCTATGTAATCGCTGACAACCAGGACAATTTCATAGTGGTTGATGTAAACTGGGACATTTCTCAACAGGCTTTTGTCAGGACTCGGGACACGCAACTCAAAATCGGGACTGTCCCGGTCAAACTGGGACGTCTGGTCATCCTACAGATATGATACATGGCCTAGTGTTGGCAGTAGTTTTTTTTAAAAAAACAACTACTTATCAAGCTGTCATTCGCCGGCAGGCACGGTGTACGTATTCAGATGAAGACTTCATCACACGACGGAACAGATTAGCAAACATTAGCAAACTTTAGTGGGTAGCTAGCTAACTACTAACACTCACCTTTGCTTTGATTATGAAGATATTCCTGTTTTTCACCTCCCATACGACAGCATTGTTAACCCATCCACTCTTGAAAAAAAGATAGCTATCCGTACTTTTGTAGGCTTTCATTTTTTGTGCGGTGTAAGGTGATGGATTCTCTATAAGATAAATGTAAATATCTCCAAACTCCAAGTCTGTTCAGCTTCAAAGTAATGAAAACATCAGCGGGTGTTGTGTATGGATCACAAGTTCCGAGTATGTTAATCTTTTCATGATATCTAATTTTAACATTTGGTGACATATGGTCTAAATAGTTGATTGATTATAGTATTGGAAATCTGCAAGGCTGCAATTCCCCTGGCTGGTCACTGTTCGTCGCCATTCTCTTGGCGTTTCTTGCCCGCCAGGTATCCATGGTAATCACGTGACTGTAAAGTATGAACTATGCCATTGTGGATACTGTGTTTCACAACAGTTATATGAGGCTGCATTCATTAAGAATGCAACAGGGTGAGAAACAAAACAAAGAAAATGTGAATGTCAGAACTGTACATTGTACATACATGTACACTCAGTCTGTTCTCTGAACTCTATGAAATACCTATTTTGGTTGTGATGGTGTATGTCGCTCGGTGTGTCTATGTGCTGTCACTTTGTTATGAATGTAAAATCCGACTGCTCAGAGATTTGTTGTTGGTTTATGTCACATACTGGTGAGACTCTGTCCTGTCACTCAAGCAGGTCTCAGTGTACATCATAAGCTGTTTCTCCTTGACAAACACACTTCTTTGCTGTGACAGCTCAACAATGGCTGCAATAAAAGCTGGACAGCTCTGTCTGCAGCCATTACCCAAGTGCACAGGGTTGTCTATATTTTTAATGGGACCTCTCTCTCCCTCTCTCTCTTTGTTATAGCAATACCAGTAATTGAATTCAGCTTTAAGACCATTGAATGCTTTCCCCCCTTTCCTGCAAGTCCACACTATCTAATTAGCTTAGCAGAGAGTGGGTTTTACCTTGCAGGAATGCATAATAGCACCTAATATGGTGTTTGTGTGTGCGTGTGTAAAAGCAAAGAGAGAGAGAGAGAGAGAGAGAGAGAGAGAGAGAGAGAGAGAGAGAGAAAGAGAGAAGAAATGGGAGATGACTAGGGAGAATAGTTGGCTGTTAATTAGACAATTACCCAATATGGACACTGCAGGGAGAGTGCAGCCATGCAGTGGATTTTCAGTGAGAAGTGTAAAATTAAAGTTTTGACTTTAGGTCATTGCATCATGGGAGCTGATAAAGTTGTAATACTTGAGTCCCTGCCTGTGTTCTTCTTAAAATTAAACAGATATCAGCATATGAATGCAGAATCTGTAGGTACGGGACAAGATTTTGGTATTGGAAACATTCTGGTTTCTGGTTGTAGTTGTTAGTAGTCTGAGTAGTATTGACCAATCACATTCGAGCAGCTTTGGTTGCTTGCAGGTAAACTGTCGGGGTAGAGATCAAAAGAGTTGGAATACATTGGCCAAAACGCAATCTTGAAACCCATCGTGTACAAACCAAGGTTATAATCGTTAACGAAAATGAACGAAATAACGAAAACTAGGTGGGAAAAAACATTGTCGTTAACTGAAATAAAAATAAAAATGAGGCATTACAAAAAAATGATAACTAAACTAAAACTGTAATGTCTGTTTGCAAAACTAACTAAAATAAAATAAAATTATAGAGTAAATGTCTTTAGTTTTCGTCTTTGTCGATCTTTCATAGAGCAAATAACGTTATATCTCGCCGACCATGACATTTCCCGTAGACGTGTATAGTTTCCGACTGGGAACCCAGAAATTCCGACATTCCACGTCAAATTGAACAACGGAAGAAAGCGGAAGTCCTATTTGATTATGACTGTGTCAGATAAAAGAGCCTTGCAGTGGAAGGTGGTAAAATATGTGGTCAATGTATTACAGGGAAAAATCCCACGAATTTGAAAGTACATTTCAGAAGCGCACACAAGCTAGGAGGCTAACCTAGCTTACCTTAACAAGGTAAAAGAGAACGCAAAGCCCCCTTTCCCCGAAACAGAAGCTAACCCCGGTAACGTTACGGGCATGGATGTATGGATACAGGGCCAGGCTGCATGACAGAGACAACAGCAGGACAGAGAACACTACAGGAAGGCTTTCACCGGCGACTCGATAGCTGCTGGTTAGTAAATACGCAGGAACACCAAAAGCGGGAGGAAGCGGGGGTTAATATGTGGATTGATACTGGGATGTCTACACAACTGTGTGACTCGATTGACTTCAAAAAGTTTGCCACTTTACTCAAACCAAAGTTGAAAACACCTGTATTTAGTTTTTTTTCACTTACACATTTTGCACATACTGCGTCTTGTGTTTACATATTTATGACCATATGTAGGCTACATTTTATGTACTGGTGTTATTGTTGAATACATTGTGAATACATATTTCTAAAATTGTATGATGTTTTTGTTGAGTTATTATTACACAATACTTTTTCTCATCTTTTTGAATCCCCCGACAAATAACCCATATTACAAAAAAAGACAAAAACTAATAAAAACTAAACTAAACTAGCAAACCCGCTTTAAAAACTAATTAAAACTAAACTGAATTTGAAAACAAAAAGTCAAAACGAAATAAAAATAAAAACTAATGAAAAATGCAAAACTATAATAACCGTGGTACAAACAGCAATCACTACTTCACATACTGACATCACACACTATTGACACTGAGATTCATTGCCATTTTGGATTCACCAAAAGACATCAACACAATTGTATTGATTTCTGTCCCTGAGTGTCTTTTGTTGCCTAACTCTGTCTGCTGGCATCTGCAGAGGTGGTGGCTGGTGGCGTTTTCTTCATAAAAATCTATAATTGAGTATTAATATTGTGGGCTAGTACAAACTGCTATTATCTCCCAGTCCAGCCCATAAAACATAAATCTGTCAGGCTTTGTTTCTTTATAAGCAAATCTGCCATTCCACCTACTCAAGTGGATTTTATGTTGGTTTTTATGACAGTTGGAGTGGAGAGACAGGGAGATGAGTGGAGGGAAAGCTGCAGCAGCAAGTCATCCAAATTGCAATCACAAGAGGTGCCCTGAGAGCGGCATGTGGGCACAAACACAAACACATAATGAAAAGCCAATCGTATCTGCCTGTTCTCACTGTAAGTGATGGCTCTCAGGAAGTTCTTCATTTCACTTTGCTTGACAAATGACAGCTGTCAGTTCATAATTGTGGAGTTCATCAAAGCACTTACATGAAAATCAAACAGTGATAGATTGAAATAGAAAAGCTAATTAGCACATTTAAGAAAATGCTCATCTGAAGAGGTAAGGATTCCATTAACTGTAATTAAGAATTGAGGAGGAAGTGAACATGACATCAATCATTGCTGTATGAATGTTTGTTTTACAGAAACAGTTTTTCTGTCTGCACAGATGTGTGGAAGTCATGGTGAAGCAGGTGAAACCTGACTTGAGCCAGGTTTATTGTGACCTGTCAATGACTAGGTTATTAGTCTCGCTTTGCCAGACCTTCCTAAACAGCGCTGCGGAGGAGGGTCTGGCTAGTCCACAAAGCATTCTGGGATGGGAGAAAAAACCAATTTCTTTTTCTTTAAACCAATCACAATCATTATGGGCGGAGCTAGGCTCCGCACGGAGCCGCTGCAAAATAGCCTCGGGAAGGAACTTGTTTTGGTGGAACGTGTACGTTCAAAAGTTGTTTTAGTCGTGCAACAGAAACTTTGGACAGATAGTCTAGCTAGCTGTCTCAATTGGAAGTGGAACGTCGTGGGTATAGACTACTAGGTTATTGATTATTCTGTTTACCTGTAAACTCGCTGGTCCTCCTGTGATTTAAATCCCATCTGGAGCAACATCCTTATATTTTTAAGTGGATCTTAAAAGCAAACAGCATCTCGCTTGCATTGTAGCTTAGACGGCTGCCGACAACCCTCCTCTGGTGCCTTGCCGGTTCTTTTTCGAAAATTTAAAGCTGAGGCAAGTCAGGGTCATCGCAAAAGTTGTTACTACAGCAGATCATGTTTGTAAGACTGCACAGTCTAATGTAATGTTGCACTATTTGTGTAAGTTACAAGTTTATAAGTTAGTCAAACTCGCAAAAAATAAACTGTCTGTGACAAGCAACCGTGTGTTTTGAATAGATTAAAATGCATAGCCACAGGGCATTTCATCATGGTTTTTAGAGGCTACGCCCACAATGCCCCATTTTGAATGCAAGACTTATATTTGATGATCTTTTGGGAACCATGTTTGAGGGACCTAAAGGCTACCGAGTTCTTTAATGTCCTGGCAGACTGCCACTGATGTGAGCACCTGTAGCCTTAAAGGACAAATCCGGTGCAAAATAAACCTAGGGGTTAATAACTCGTGTACCGAGTCGATGTGACCAGTTTTAGCGCAAACCGCTTATAAGCTTATAACGCTAGTCGTCGGGGCACTGGTAAAGTAAAAAGAATTCCCTATTTCTATACCACTAACAAGGCTCAAAATAGCACCACACTTCCATGGTAGCATAATGAGGGTCCCTACATGTAAACCGAAGCATTGAGAACTTTGTAAGTGTACAGACAGTTTATTAAAAAGGTAGTTTATAAAGACAGTACCGTTCACGTATACAGGCAGGCGCCATCTTGGGAAAACAGTCATGACCATTCGAACGACATACATAGCTCAAGCACGGCGTTCGTTGTTCAAATGGTGATGACTGTTTTCCCAAGATGGCGCCTGCCTGTATACATGAACGGTACTGTCTTTATAAACTACCTAAACTATCTTTTTAATAAACTGTGTGTACACTTACAAAGTTCTCAATGCTTCGGTTTACATGTAGGGACCCTCATTATGCTACTGTGGGAGTGTGGTGCTATTTTGAGCTTTGATAGTGATATAGAAATAGCGATTTCTTTTTTCTTTACCCGTGCCCCGACGACTAGCGTTATAAGCTAATTGAAGAAATGTGATGTTTCATGAATAGATGTAAAAAAGTAACGGTAGTTCAAACAAAAAAAAATCATTAACTAAATGCTCTGTAAACAGTATTTCAGAAAGTTGGCCTCCCCGAGTGGAAGCAGAAGTTAGTCGGCTTTGAATCTGATGGGCCCCAGTGATGGTCGGGAGGCGAGGGGGGGGGGGGGGGGTCTCTACTCTACTGCAGTAGGAAGTCGCCCACCTCATCAACATCCAGTGCTTTGCCCATGAAGTCTAACTAGAAAAGTCAGCCATGGAGGCCATAAACGGAGATGAGAGAAGAAGAAAGTCTCTGTCACTGCACTGAATTAATTAATTTGAAATGAATGTATGTATATCCAGTAATGTTTTACAAACAGTACCACTTTTCACCCAAAGCCTGGAGAGATCTAAAAGCGCTGAGTGAGGTTCTCCAGCAGAAGATCTGGAAGCCAACCAATCTGGGGCGAACAAGGTGGTTCCCACATATGGAGAGAGCTCTTCGGACCCTCATAAAGGACAGCGCTGTTGTGTTGGCACATATGTAGAACACCATTGAAACCAGGGAAGTCATTGTTGTGTAGCAAGATTTACCTGTTTTTCAATTTGTATCTCCATTACTGGGTTATATTCTCATTATTGAACAGTGTTGTTTGTGCTTATTCCAGCCTGCCTGCACAGACATGATCGGGAGAGCTAAGTGTGTCCAGATCCGGAAGGACTACAGCTGCCTCCTGTTTGTAGCCCTGGTTCAGGATATCCTTTAATGTTCTGAGCTGGTTATGTTACTTTTCCTTCATATTGTTTTGAGTGATTAGTAGTGTAGTATTAATAAGTAATCAAAAAGGTGACATTATTATCCTTTGCAGTCTACAGTAAGTCTGAAGCTTCAGGAGGATGGTGTTTCACTTTCCAAGGCCTTACAGGCCTTTGAGACCGCACTGCTCATGCTGACAAGCATGCACACAACAGCTGGAGAGCGCCTTGAAAGCTTTCTTCAGGACTCAGTAGAGGGCCATTTCCGTGTAGTGCAGCTTGAGCATCTTTAGCCAGGAGAGCAGGGATATATTTGACAGGTAGCAAAAGAAAAAGGGAAAATTTCATTATCATTTGTTACCAACACATCCCCATTTACGCCAGCAGAATGTTTACTGTATGAGATTCAGCCATTAACTGTTATTAACAGTGGAGGAAGTGAGCATGACATCAATCATTGCTGTTTTGTTTTCAGTTTCTTTTACAGAAACAGTTTTTCTGTCTGCACAGATGTGTGGAAGTCATGGTGAAGCAGGTGAAACCTGATTTGAGCCAGGTTTATTGTGACCTGTCAATGACTGGCGCAAAGCCCAACGCAAGTGTCTTTACTATTTGTGTAAATAGCAAATGCACCTGCGCCCATGGACGTCGTTTAAATAGCAAATGCACCTGCGCCCATGGGCGTGCTGGTCTTACAGGGAGGTGTGTTCAGGTGAATTGTTGGTGTATTGCTATCTTGAGGCAAAGGGAAGTGATCACGCCATTGGCCAACAAAAACCTGGTCTAAACTCCATAGTCCATCCATCCATCCATCTTCGTCCGCTTATCCGGGGTCAGGTCGCGGGGGTAGCAGCTCCAGCAGGGGACCCCAAACTTCCCTTTCCCGAGCCACATTAACCAGCTCCGACTGGGGGATCCCGAGGCGTTCCCAGGCCAGGTTGGAGATATAATCCCTCCACCTAGTCCTGGGTCTTCCCCGGGGCCTCCTCCCAGCTGGACGTGCCTGGAACACCTCCCTAGGGAGGCGCCCAGGGGGCATCCTTACCAGATGCCCGAACCAGCGTTATGTACCTCAACTGGCTCCTTTCGACACGAAGGAGCAGCGGCTCTACTCCGAGCTCCTCACGGATAACTGAGCTTCTCACCCTATCTGTAAGGGAGACGCCAGCTACCCTCCTGAGGAAACCCATTTCGGCCGCTTGTACCCTGGATCTTGTTCTTTCGGTTCATGACCCAGCCTTCATGACCATAGGTGAGGGTAGGAACAAAAACTGACCGGTAGATTGAGAGCTTTGCCTCTTTTTGTCACAACGGTGCGATAAATTGAATGTAATACCGCACCCGCCATGCCGATTCTCCGACCAGTCTCCCGCTCCATTGTCCCCTCACTCGCGAACAAGACCCCAAGGTACTTGAACTCCTTCACTTGGGGTAAGGACTCATTCCCTACCTGGAGAAGGCACTCCATCGGTTTCCTGCTGAGAACCATGGCCTCCGATTTAGAGGTGCAGATCCTCATCCCAGCCGCTTCACACTTGGCTGCGAACCGATCCAGTGAGTGCTGAAGGTCACAGGCCGATGATGCCATCAGGACCACATCATCTGCAAAAAGCAGCGATGAGATCCCCAGCCCACCAAACTGCAACCCCTCTCCACCCCGACTACGCCTCGATATCCTGTCCATAAATACTACAAACAGGATTGGTGACAAAGCGCAGCCCTGGCGGAGGCCAACTCTCACCTGAAACGAGTCCGACTTACTGCCGAGAACCCGGACACAGCTCTCGCTTTGGTCGTACAGAGATTGGATGGCCCTGAGAAGGGACCCCCTCACCCCGTACTCCCGCAGCACCTCCCACAGTATCTCCCGGGGCACCCGGTCATATGCCTTCTCCAGATCCACAAAACACATGTTGGGCATACTCCCAGGCTCCCTCCAGGATCCTTGCGAGAGTAAAGATCTGGTCCGTTGTTCCACGACCAGGACGGAATCCGCATTGTTCCTCTTCAACCTGAGGTTCGACTATCGACCGAACCCTCCTTTCCAGCACCTTGGAGTAGACTTTACCGGGGAGGCTGAGAGTGTGATACCCCTGTAATTGGCACACACCCTCTGGTCCCCCTTTTTAAAAAAACTAAACTAAACTCCATAGTGCAGCATTTTATTGTTATTTTAACAGTGGATTAGTAAAATGTGCCTAAGCTTATGCACAGCACACGCACACTATGGTTGTTACACACACACAGGGAAGCGCAGCAGCACACAAACATGCAAAAGATTACAAATAAATATTACGGTGCAAATCCGCCATCATAATAGCAATGCGCCAAGGTACAACGCATCTGGCTTTTAAAGGGAATGGGAGATGACACTCTGATTGGTTTATTGCATGTTACGTCCAAAACACACCTATGAATTAATGACGACACTAAGTACAACCCTTTAGAACCATGCGCCCAGCGCACGTACCCTTTTTTCCACGGTCAAACTAGCAAAAGTGGATTTGGACACAGCCTAAACGCACCTGCGCCATGCGCTTCACGCCGTGCGCTTAGATCGTTAAAATAGGGCCCTTGGTGTCCTCCAAGGTCTCAGAGAATTAAGTTTCACTAGTCTCGCATTGCCAGACCTTTCTTCACAGCGGTGCAGAGAAGGGTCTGGCGTGTCCACACAACATTCCCACCCTCACACATGATTCACAGTGTTTAAGTGATGCAGGACACCTAACTTCAAAGCACAGACACACACTCACTGTCCTTCATCTCTGCATGTGTTATGAACCTGTCACAGGATCTGTTGATGGATCTCATGGGTTTAAAATGTGGGGTGGGGCTCACCTCTCTCTAAAGCATCAGCACTTCAATCAGATCCTTATTAGTCTAGTGTGTGTGTGTATGTGTGTGTGTGTGTGTGTGTGTGTGTGTGTGTGTGTGTGTGTGTGTGTGGGTAGAGATGTCTTTCATGATTTTTGCGCATGTGACTCTGTATGTGAGTGGGGGGAGATGATGAGAAAATGTGTGTGTAATGAGGTGGAAATAACCGTCTTTCAAGAAACTTCCCTCAGTGTGAACTCCCATACATCTTGTTAACTGACAAAGCTTTGAAGACGAGTCTTTTTAACTTAACACAGCAAGGTTGAGATCACACTAGTGCATGCATTCATGTACACACACACACACACACACACACACACACACACACACACACACACACACACAGGGACATACTGTACCCTATATAATTCAAAGGGTGGGATCAAAACAACAACAAGCAAGCAAGCAGGTGAACAACATTTGACATTAGTCATTTTATCAGATGGAGGCACATTATACAAACAGTGTAGGAGTTTAGGCATTGGAATAAATGCAAGAACACTCTTACTTTTCAGTCATTAAAAATACATAAATGTTTTGAGATTAGTTTAAAAAAAATGGATATAAAAAAACAAGTGTGTGGTTATGGGTAACCCTTTTATTTTAGAATTAGTATTATTAGGGCCCTAGCACGAAAGCGCAAGGAACTTAATGTTTTTGTAATGATCATTATTTTTCTGCTGCACGATCGCATTTTTGAGGGGCTTAGGATGATTGAAAACTCAACCAAAATTGGCATACATGTCAGACCTGGCAAAAATTGCAAAGTTCTGTAGTGATTGTGCTTGGGCGTGGCCAGCAGGCTCCATAGCGCCCCCTAACGCATGCTACTATTCAGATAGAGGTTCTTTAATCCTGAAATTTGGTGGGAACGTTGTTCTCATCTTGAGGAATATATATTACTTATTATTATTATTATTTTTTAGGAAAAAGATTGGCCAACAGGAAGTCAGCCATATTGGATTTTGTGTGTTAATTTTCATTTTACAAACTCATTTAAGGACAAAAACTCTCAAATTTGCTGCCATGTTCAAAATAGTAAATAGTACTTGGGTGTGGAATAGTGCTCTATAGTGCCTCCTAATTATTTTTAGCCTTTATACGTTTTTTTGACGCCCTTACCATACTTGAAAACGGCACTGAGCTATCATTTTCTTGGTTGCAGTTGAGCCGGCTAGCCTTATTTTTCTCTGTCTCCCAAGCAGGTGTAATTTAGAGTTGTCATTAGGTAACAAGACAATTGGGTCAGAAGGAATTCAACATCCTATCACATCAGATATTATTGATGTTGTTTTATTCCACAACTCATGCACCTGTTCACACTCCCAGACCATATGCAGAAAAGTTCCAGTTTGTTCAGGTTGACAGAACGTGCAATAGGGAGTTGGAATGACTTTAGAGACGTATCTCTTCTGGGGAGTCCAGTATGTCCTATGACATATGTTGAAGTGGATCTGCTGGTGATTTGGGTTTTTGGAACAGTGGAAAATGTTGTCCCAAACTGTCTCCCAATTGATTGCGTTCCCCTCAGGGCTCAGCTCTCGCTCCCATTTCCCCACTATTGGAAGTTCTCCTATGGACACTTGCATCAGTTTAGCATAAATCCTAGACACTAATCCTCTCACAGGAAAATCAACAAACCATTTAATGACTGGGTGTGCCTCAAGACTGTTTCCCCATGGCACTCTATAACATTTTAGGGCTGATCTTAAGTGAAGATAAAAGAAGAAGGATGTCCTGGGGACCTCTAAACTAGCTCTCAGGTCTTCAAAACTCAACATACCTTTCTCATTGAATAGCTGGTCTAAAGTATAAATACATCTGTCACTCCACTGGTTACATGCAAAGGGCTTGTTACCAGACATTAAGTGTGCATTGTGCCATATTGGGGTATTCAAATGCCACTTATTGATATAGCGTAGTTGCTCCTCCACCTGTTTGAAGTTGGTCAATGTGTTGGTGATAATAGGGCCATAGGCTAACATACACTTTTTTGGACACACACCTGCAAAGGCAAGGTCTTGCAGTCTTAGACTAGGTCCGTAGCTGAAAGGCTCTGTGATACACTTTAAGGTTGGGGAGGGCCAGGCCTCCTGTGTTTGTGGTACGTTGCAGGGTAGAGTATTTAGCCTAGGTTGTTATTATTCCAAATATACTGGGTATCAAGTTTCTTCCAGAAATGTATTGGCGGGGGTCATTGTACTTTGAACTATGTTCATTTTAACAACAGCAATCCTAGACCGTAGGGATGCCGGCAGCGCAGACCAATTGGCCAGATCCCTTTGAACACAACTTAATATAGTTTCATAGTTGTCCTGGACAACTCGCTGTAGCGATGCGTGTATGGTGATGCCCAAATATGTAATTTTGCTTTAGGTTGGTATTGTACCACTAATAGCTGATGTCACCTGTCTGTTATTCAATAGAAAAAGATTAGATTTATTCCAGTTAATTTTATAGCCGGAAATTGAGCCAAATTCATTGAAGATCTTAAGAAGTTTTGGAACAGAGTCCTCAAGGTCAGAGATGTACAGCAAAATATCATCTGCAAATAATAATATTGAGCTATTATTGGATTTAATCTGGACATTACATATTTTATTTTGCCTTATGGCTTGGGCCTATAATGGTTCAAGAGAGATCGCAAATCGCATGGGAGAGAGCAGGCATCCCTGTTGCAAGCCCCGTTCGATGGGGAATGGCTGAGAATGCAAGCCATTGGTTGAGACTATGGCTGTGGGATTCACATATAAAGTACGTACCATGTCAATGAAGTTGGACCCCAAACCAAGCCTCTCCATTACTTGCCACAAGTAGTTCCACTCTAGGCGGTCAAAAGCCTTTTCCGCGTCCACTGATAAAACTGCTTCCGTTGTTGGAAGGTTTTTGGCTTCTTCTATTACATGAAACAATCTGTGTACGTTGTCTGCAGCGTGCCGCTTTGGTATAAAACCTGATTGGTTGGGGTGGATTAGCTTCTCAATAAAGCGTTCTAGGCGGAGTGCCAAGACTGTGGAATAGAGCTTAATATCAGTCCCAATGAGGCTGATGGGCCTGTAGTTTGACCACTCCGTAAGATCTTTGCCCTTTTTGGGTATGACAGAAATTAGTGCAGTGTTGGTTTGTTGATGAAAAGTGCCCATCTCTATGGCCGAGGTTAAAGTTTGTAAAATGATAGGTCCTAATATGTCAAAGTATTGTAGAAGAAGTTCTGATGGAATTCCATCCAACCCTGGTGTTTTCCCTTTTTTAACTGTTTTTAATGCTGATTTAAGTTCCTCTAACATTATAGGTTGACCCAGTTCTTCTGCCTCCTCTGGGTCAAGAAGAGGCAGGTTTAGCTCTTTTAGGAACTCCTGGCACTGTGTCGGATCTGAGTTGCAGGAGGACTCATACAACTTTGAATAAAAGGATTGAAAAGTGGCGCTGATATCTGGATTTGTCCAGGTCTGTGCGGATGCTGTTGATAACAGCTCTGGACTCGCTTTGTTTTAATTTCAAAGCCAGCAATTTGCTTGGTTTACAACCATTAAAATAGTAATTTTGCTTCACTCTGTGCATTATGAATTCAGCTCTTCTTCTTAGCAAATCATTTAGCTCTGCTCGACTTGTGACTAGAAGAGTATGTGTAGATTTAGAAAAACACGTCTTTAGCGACTGCTCCAGACATTTACAACGTTCTTCCAACTCTGCAATCCTTGCCTCTCTTTTTCTCTTCGAATTGACCGCAAAGGAAGATGTGAAATCTCGAATAAATCCTTTAGTTGCTTGCCAAATGTACGCCAGGTCCGAAACTGAGTTAGTATTGATCGATATAAACTCAGCCAGTTTGGCTCCAAACTCTGCATGAAAAGCTGTGTTCTGGAGAAGGGAGTTATTGAATTGTCGCCTTCTAGATCTTTCTCCTAACATATCACAATGGAATGTGATTATCAGCGCATTGTGATCAGACGGAATTGCTGGTTCTATTGCTATTGTGTGGAACATTGCCTTAAAGTGTAAATTGCAGGTTACATTTTTCACGAAGATAATGCAATGTGCTTATTAAACATGAAGATAAGAACCGCCCACCATTGTTTTGTATGTTTTTTATACCAAAATGCTGAATATAATATGAAAAGTTGGTACTTTTTACAGTGGTTTTAAGCACTCCCCCTCCCTTCCACTAGGCTGTGCATGACATCATAAGAGGGACTCCAAGCCTAGAGTTACCGTTAGTCTAACGGCAAGTAGGCTAGCAGTTATATTGGAGACCTAGCTAGCAAAAATGGTTAACTATTGTGTTTGTGCAGGATGTACGAAAACATCAAAAACAGGGCAGAGGCTCCACAAGTTCCCCAAGAAAAAACGGCTGATTCGTGCCTGGGTGAGGTTTGTGGCTACGAAGCGGGCAGATTTTACTGCTGCCTCTGTGACAAAGTCAGCCGTCATATGCGGCGAACACTTCACTATGACCCTGGAGACATGCGTCGGTTCAGTATGGGTTTTAAACGCCGGGTACGACTTATTTCCGATGCAATTCCTTCACGTCATTCCCATTCCTGCTCCTCTGCCTGTCCTGTCCGGACGAAGAAGCCAATT
This sequence comes from Sander vitreus, assembly GCF_031162955.1. NCBI lineage: Eukaryota > Metazoa > Chordata > Actinopteri > Perciformes > Percidae > Sander > Sander vitreus. Next base: position 28,087,269 of record NC_135864.1, on the reverse strand, counting down.
AAGTTTGGGGGTGCTCGCCGAAAGCGAGAGCTGGCTGAGCTGGCTACGGTAAGTCTCAACTATTTTACAATGTAGCTAACGGCTGTCTCAACTATTTTACTATGTAGGTAACGGCTGTCTCAACTATTTTACAATGTAGCTAATGGCTAGCAACGTTAGCTCAGTCAGTGAAAATTTCCAAAACTAAATGAAAATATCCAGAAGTAAATGTTAGCATACCCGAGGCAGGCAGACATCACACCTTAGCTAGCCTATTTTTTTTGTCTGTCTACATGAGGCTCCTTTAGTGACCACTGTGTTAGACAATGTGCTATATAAATAAATGTTTACTTACTTTCTTACTCACTATGCTTGTGATTCTGCCCTGTTTTCACTGGTTTTCATACAAGATTTTGGAAAATGCAACACCCCAAGAAGAAAATCCTGACAATCCCGATCCCGAAACCCTCCCACCTGCATCTGGCCTATGCCACGCTGGGTCACAGTGTGATTTGAAACCCGATGGAAAATCTTTTGGTAGGTCTAGGGATAGATTTTAGTCTGGGGTTCAGGGCTGTAGTGGAGGCTAAACGGCAGAAAACATATTCCAAAATCACACTATATTATTCACATTCATTGATATGTACACTGATCAACAAGCTAAGAACCATTTAGTACCCCTGGTATTGTTATAAATGTTCGACAATAACATCCGCCATGTGTGTGGATAATTCCACACACTATTGTTATTGATTGTTTAAACCAAATCATAGCAGCATACTGTGTACCATTATTGTCATTGTGGCTATGTTTGTCTTATGCTTTTCTGACACAGCTGTGCAGGTAAGGCCCAAGATGGTCAGTGTGGGGACACAGACCACAAGAATGAGAACATCTACACCCCTTGCCAGTCCTGAAAACAGCGATGAAGAGGCCTCTTTCACCACAAGTGACACCTCTTGGATGCCTGATGAAGAAGACGTGTCCTCAGATGAGGAGGCATCGTATGAGGAGCCGCCACCTCATCCAAGTAACCCTGACCTAAAGTGAGATGATAAGTCTCCCTACTTTCAGCACTAGTGATTGCTAGCTAAACTGTGATATCTGTCTACCATTGCACACACTCTACCATAGCACCTTGTCATGGTCAATGTATCACAGGGTCAGTCCCTACCAGGCCTTTATAATCACTTCACATGCTCTTTCTTTACTTTTTACATTTCTGTGAGTAATTTTTATTTTCATGTGTGTGAGATATGTTTGTATGTGTGTTGTGTTGTGGTTGTATAAGCTATGGTATACATAAATCCCCCCTGTGATGAATAAAGTATCTAATATTCTCTTTCTTTGTTTTACAGTGGTCCGGATAAATACATTGTGTGTAAAGACCAGCTGATGGTCTTTACCGTTAGATTCGCCACAACAGGCAGGGCAAATGGTGAACAGGGCGTTCACCATTTGCCCTGCCTGTTGTGGCAAATCTAACGGTATGGTGGTGCAGCAGGGAGGCACATTTATCAAAATAAAGCAGGTAAGTACATGTTACAAAAAATATATAGATTGAACCCTACTTATTCCCCAGTGTCCTGATGGTGTGCTGATAATTTCTATTTTCTGCATATGGTAGGTCTGTGCAACATGTGGCTTCCAGCGGTTCTGGCAAAACCAGTCAACTTTGCACAGAAACGTGCCAGCCTGCAACCTACTTCTGAGTGTGCTATGTTGTGTCTTTAACATAATTACTAATTAAATAAAATAAATTAATTTATAATCATACCCAGGTCAGACTCTCCTGGACATTGTGCGAAATATGGGACCTACTCGTTGATTGAGGAGAGAATTAACATAATCGTCGACCTTCAGCTTGTCCAGGTAAGTGTGATGTTATCAGACAAAGAAATAAGCTTTGTGCACTTTCACCACTTACACTGAATGTGTCATGTTGCAGTGCTCAGAGGTCCCGAATAGCAACTGGTGCAAGTTAGAGGGTTTGAAGAGGAGCATAACCCTCCTCAGGGGGCAGGATCTTCAAGTGTCGACACTCATCACCGACAGGCATCGCCAGGTAAATACTCTAATGCTGACAAAGCATATCAGACCATGTAAATAGTGCATTAACTACAGCTACCTGCAACAATTACGTCACTACCCATCCCCCTGAGGTCATTGCTAACCACAGCCTGTTCATTCTGCTAGACCTGAATGATGTGATGGTATAATTACACTAATGCCAGAAGAATGTACTCATGCTGATGCACTGATTACAAGATAGTGCAAACTTACTTTTAAGGTTGGAAAGTGGTTGTGAGAGGAGATGTGTCCTGAGGGGACAAGGCATTTCTTTGATGTCTGGCATGTCGGGAAAGGTATGTATCCCGATGTTGGAAGCTTTGAGGTAATTATTTAAATTACATTTCCATCAATATAATACTTTCCATTTGTTGTAAACAAGGTCTCAGCAAGGCTTTGGATACGATGGCCAAGGAAAAGGACTGTGAGGACCTGAAATTGTGGAGGCCTGCGATTATAAACCACCTCTACTGGACTGCAGCCTCCACTCCTGATGGCAACCCAGAGGTCATGAAGGCCAAGTGGAAGAGCATGGTGAACCACATACAGAACGTCCATGAGCATGACACTTCTTTCCCTGTTGTGCTCATCCACCTCTTGAGGGGGAGCAACGGAAAAAGGAATGGCTAGAACCAGGTATACACCATGAAATATGTGTACTCTATGGTTTTATGATTTTTGCTAGAACCTGTATTTTAATACATTTTAATCAGGGTAAAATGTTTTGTTTGGGACTTTTTTTTTCTTTTCCTACAGGCTCAACGGTTGCAGTAAAACTGGAGAGTGTTGTCACAAAGGCATCCTTGCTGAAGGATGTGAAGCAGTTGTCTCCACCGCACCAAATCTTTTCCCTTGAGGCGTTTCACTCCCTCATCCTGCTCTTCGCTCCCAAACATACCGGGTTTTCTTACCTTGGGATGTACAGTAGGTCAGTGTTGCGCAATGGAGTACATGTCATATAATCATATGATACAGACACCTGATATTTCTAGCTCAAAATATGCCCTCATTATGTGATTTTCTTCAGACTTCTGTTGGCAGCTCTGCACTACAATAATGGCAGCCGCGAAGTTGCGCGAACAACTGATGGCGTTGCAATATATGGCGTGCAATACCCAAGGTTCCGGAATGGTTTCCATCATATTTGGATATGTATGCATGAGACCTCGGTAATCAGTGAATATGATCTACATGTTTTTTATTTCCCCAGGTTATGCATCAGCACTCATTCAATCTCTACAAGAAGGCTACACCAGATCGCCTAAGGCTCTCCGAGAATCTAGTGCTTCCTTGAATATAAATGCACCTGCCCCCATCTCCAAATCATTTAATCAAATTCCAAAACAGGAAGCAGTTAACTTTTATCTCACACAGAAATCACGTTTCAGCAAAAGCTTAATTTAGAATCTTGTAGTGGTTGGTTGTTGGTTGCACCTTCTCCTTCTCTGTTTGTTCTGTGATGTTACTTGCTGGTGGGATCCTGTTACTGCAGTTCTTCATGCCGCTTGCCATGGTCTCTCATTGTGTGCTGTCGCATGTTAGCAGTCTTGTATAAAGTACTTGAAAGCCATACTTGAGTAAAAGTACAAGTATCTTACCAGAAAATGACTTTGGTAGAAATAAGTCTCCTTTTAGAATATTACTTGATTAAAAATCTTAACGTATCTGATATTTACTGTACTTAAGTATCAATTCATTTTCTGATATTAAATGTACTTAAGTATTAGAAGTAAAAGTAAAAAAAATCTACTTAAGTACAGTAGCGAAGTATTTGTACTTTGTTACATTACAAAACTAATGTTAGTGTTGCTTTGTCTTTTGTTTGCTTGTAATTGTACCTGTTGGTGTGAGCTTTTAATTGTGATATTGTCACGGGTTACTTTGCATGTGTTTGTGCATATGTGAGTAACCTATAAACTAATTTTATTGAAATGAAATTCATGTCTTCTGTCTACTGTTTTTTTATATTCAGTTATTTATTTCATTGAGGGGGGTTGGGGATGTAAGCTCGCAACAAAACAAACATACCACTAAACTGTTAAAAAACTGAAAAATGTAATTAAGCTAATCCTCATCCAAACGAGGCCATTCAAATCCTTTGTAGGCACCTGCTTGGAAGTGATGTCGGATGGCTGAAACCAGGCAGGATGGTATCGGCTTCCATATGTGCCTCCCCAGAATGCCATATGCCCAACGTACAACCTGCCTGTATGCTGTATACCTGTATTGCCTAGGGGTAGGGATACAGTAGAAAAGTTGTTTATATGTTTTTTTAGATTCAGAAGTGATGAATGAAATAACTCAATTGTAAACATACTCGTGTGTGCTGGCTTCAAGAGGACCGTGATCCTGCCTGAAATGAGAGTAAGCTATTCGCAAAACAAACGGGTTCAGGCAGCATGCGTCAAAACCAGGATGCTCTGTGAGGCATGTCAGATCTGCCGGTCGTGGGTCGAGCTGCTCCACTAAACTCCAAAACGCGGTCACCTCACGGCAGCACATACTCTCCACTGCTGATTCCATTGGGTGGCATAGCCCACACAAACACCTGTCAAACACAGCGATAGTGAGATCGATCTCTCTTTTTCTTTCTGACAATGAGCATCGCTAATTAGTTGCGTTTTAGCGCAGGCAATATCGCATTCTGTCAGCAGATGCCGGCAAAGCGCCATTGTGCCTGTGCAGTGTGTGCAGCTCTTCATCTCTACAGCTCTGATTAGGACTACTGACACCATGTAAGTAAATAATGTCTTCAGTCGTTCCCTCCTTGCTATTCTACATGACTTTGGTTTGTTCCCTAACGTTATCCGGGTTAGCACCAGGCTAACCTAGGCTAGCTTTAGCTACTCACCAGGACACCTGGCCAACCCTCCACTCATTTTCCTCACACCAAGCATTTATAACTCTTTGAGGGCCATGACTTCTGGCAATTTCCTCCCCTCTCTCACGCCTGACTGGTTCAAAATTGTAGGGCTGTGGTCCATCAAGAATTTGATGGTTTCCCACCTCCTCAGTCTCCCAGTTGTTCTCCATAGTCAAGCCACAAACAATAGGAATCTAGCAGAGTATGGGTTGCTACTCCCTCTTATGACGTCATCACCCAGTTACTGTAAAAAACATGCTACCTTTGAAGAAACCCCAATAAATGTTATTTTAAGGCATTTTAAGACAGAAATGTTTAAATATATACATATTGAGCACTTTATTTACACATTAATTGGTTGTGGTGGTTAACCTGCAATTTACACTTTAAGCTCACGGGAGCACAGAATATAATCAATACAGGAGTGGGTGAGGTGACGTGTGGAAAAAAGGTTTAATCCTGTAGGATTGTGCATCCTCCATATATCTGTAAAATGGTGGGATTCCACAACTGCTTTAAACATGTCCGATATGTTGTTGGGCTTTCGTGTGATTGACCCCTGATCTATCCTGATTTAAATCTAGTACCGCAATCATGTCTCCCCCTATAATTAGTGAATATTCATTGAGAGAAAGCAATTCATTGGTTAGGTGCGGGAAAAAACTTTCATCCTATGTAGACGGTGCATATACCGATATACCGATATTCCTACTCCTTATCGTGGTACATATATAAGATATCCTGCCTGATAAGTCTTTACTACTTTTCTCTACGGTGAGTGCGCATTTCTGTGACAGCAACACAATGGAGCCCTTGGTTTTGGTGTCGTCACTAGATGAAGCAGCAACCTTGAAATATTTATTTTGTAAACGATTTACATCTCTTTACTTACGTAAATGTGACTCTTGAATAAGCGCCACGTCTATGTTCTTCCTCCTTAAATAGTCCAGGAATTTAGCTCATTTGATCGGCCCATTCAGTCCCCTGATGTTAACTGAAAGGATTGAAAGCTCAGCCATCCTCATAATTAACACGTATACATGTCTCGAGTACCCTACCGGAATTCGCTGGTAAATTTGTAGCAACGGGTGAACTGTTAGATCTAAGCAAAGTGTGGTAGAAACATAAAAAATTAAATAAAAAGTAAAATAAATCCCCTAACCCTCTGAGACCGCAGACCCCCTTCCCTCTCTGTAAAATACATGGCCGTATCAAACGCAGCTCGCGCAAAACTCAGAACTGCCCCTCCTGTCTAAAGTCATAGGTTAGATGTCTAGTGCACTCTTATGTTAAACATGAACAATGTTACAAAAACCTTAGAACTAGGTCTCAACCATCTATTAAGTTCTGAAATAGGCTATGTGAAAAACAATCCAGCCATGTAGGAGAAGTAAACATAGATTATAGGATGAATGTTTATCATGTTCTTTCAGTCTATTTAAATGTTTCTTTACAGCATGGTTCCCAAACTCACATAATATGTTTCAACCAGCTGTTAAGTTCTGAAATAGGCTATGTATAAAGCATACCAGCCTAATGAGAGTAATACACATATATTATAAATTGAACAGGCCGTGGTCATCATGTTTTCAGCCTAATTGAATGTTCTTTTAAAGCTTAGCTTCCAAATTTACATACAGTGTCCTCGAGTCAAACCTTGGACAGTATTCCGGACACCGCTAATCCGCAGCGGCCGGGTCCGCCAGCCCCGACTCCAGCACCAGAGGTCCAACTGGGTCATCTTTTTCACTGCCCTCTTTCAGTCCAATGATGCGTACATTGTTGCGTCTCGATCTGTCCTCCATTTCGGCTAGCTTAAACTCAAATTTCTTCTGATCATCAATGCAGGCTTTCACCGTGTTTCTCATCTGCCTGTTGTCTTCCTGCATCTTGTCTAGTCGTTGCACCAGGTCCCGTACCGTAGCTCCCTGCTTCTCAAGCTCTGTCCTGATGTGTGGCAGCGAGGTGTCAATTTCTGCTAACGCTTCCTTCACTGCGTTGCGAACAACTGATTGAAGCACATTTTGTTGCTTTTCCAGGACCTTGGCGTTCGCATCAGTAGCCATGCTAGCCGTCGCCATGTTGGTAGACTTCTGTGCTCGGGTAAATGGTAGCGAGACCTGCTTTTTTGCACCTGCAGGCATTCCACTAAGTCACTGTGGTAACAAATAAAACTAGAACTGCAAGCAGTTATGACAGGGTCCAAGCCTCATCACGCTCACCAGCCGCCCCGACGCGAGTCGACCCCGGCGGTGTGAGGTGTGAGCCGCAAGGTCTGCAGTACATTGCCGTTGCAAATATCCTAGAGCCCTAAAGAATTTTTGACAACCTCTGGTTTTATTTTCTATAAAAGCTTGTAAAACTATGAACATCATTTTTTTTCAGGAAAAACTGGGCTATTAGAATATTTGTGCTGCAGTGAGGTCACTTGAATGTTAAAAAGGTTGTAAGACCATAAAGACAAATAAATAAATAGAACTGAACATGAATCTCACAGATATATATTGATACCACACATTACATTTAGCTAACGCTTTTATCCAAAGCAACTTACAATTGCTATATATGTCAGAGGTCGCCCGCCTCTGGAGCAACTAGGGGTTAAGTGTCTTGCTCAGGGACACATTGGTTGATGTATCACAGTGGGATTCGAACCCAGGTCTCCCACACCAAAGGCATGTGGCATATGTGCAAAACAAAAAAAAAAACATATTGAACATTATAACTCATATAAAGGACAAACTATTTACATTTCTTACATACAGTGTATCAATCTTGGATGTAACAGTATGGATTAATTGCACAAGCAAGACCCCGAAAAACTCAGGACTTCTAGGCTGGATACAAAACCTTCTGTAAGGGCTAGGAAGACAACAAAGACATCATCAGAACGGGGCGACTGTTAGCTTTTAGCTCCAAAAGAATGTATGTTTATACTAGTTACAATTATAAAGTTATTAAGTTATGAATCAGAAGTGCCGTTTGGCGTCGTATACGACACGCTCGTCCTCGGGTAAAAGGGCCTACGTTGACTATAGTGCCCCCCTAATGTCTACCAAATTTGGTATAGAGCCACAGAACGTAGCAAAATTCTTTTAATAACTTTTGGTCAAGTCCATCTGGAGATGCTATCTGCCTAGGACGAGTTCGAAATAGTTGGTTTAATATAGTTCCCAGTTGGTTTAATATAGTTCCCAGTTTATATACGGTTAGGAGATGACTGTGTCTCATGTGACCTGTTATTTGTACACGCTGTGACTATACAAATCACAACATGTAAATATGAACATGTTGGCGTTATGTTGTCACTTATTCGGATTACCCGAATTATTCCCGATTACCTTCAGGATCCGTGCTTGGCTAAGCTACCGGTGGAACCGTCGGACAGAGTTACAACACGCACAGAGATGAGAAGGGTATGTATGGACTTATCTAACTCTGGGGGTTACGGTGAATAAGCTAAAGTCCCAATAAGTCGGCGTGTTCCTTTAAGCGAAAATGGCCGTGGCCTATATCAGGTGATTCAGCTTGATTCAAGGAACACGTGAATGTAAGGTTTTCTAATGTGCAATGTGTAATGTGGGAGTTAAACGCAAAAAAACATAACGTCACCTAGTGGTCCACATGTGTAATTTTTGTTAGGTGAGGTCCATGACCCATTGAACATCTACCCTGTGAATTTAAAGTTGCTCACATTAATGTAAGTGGTGAATCCAAATGTGGGTCTCATAGGCCACATCCATGTTGACCAATCAGTACCCCACTGTAGGGTTGGCCTCAGGAGTGGCCCTATATGGTACCCTCCAAATTTCGTAAAGAGATATAAACTTTTTGTACTTGTAGCGCCCCATAGTGACCAATTTTAGTAAAATAGTTGGGGGACCCCCAGAGGGTCAAACAAGAATCTACGGTTTTGCGTAGATTCTTGTTGATAGCATTAATTTTAGTCGAGATATGGCAAAGTTGGTGTTTTCGTACTTAGCTACACAAATTTGTTTGTGTGTAATATGCGCAATTATTATCCTACAAACATCATTTTCATAACTTTTTGTCAGGTTTCGTGCAGATCGGTCGCACGGTCTAGGAGTTCGGCAAAGTAGGTTTTTGATAAATCGCGATTTTTCATGCATAAAAGTCTAGGCGGAAATGGGCATGGCCTAGATCAGGAGATTCACTTGAATCCAGGGAATATACACGGGTTTCCTGTTTACAAACATTACAGGGTGCGTGCGCATACCAAGGGCAGAAAGCCAGATTGGTGAGCTGGTCCGCTACTGCAACAACCTTAAGTATTGAAGCTTTCCTTATTGTTTGTATATAACTGCTGACTCAATAAAACGTGATTTTAGTTGGATCTGTTTGTCTGTCTTTAATTTTGCAGTGTTACTGTGATATATATGTATGGCTATAATTATTATTTTAGGCTAATGTAATAGCCAATGTTAGCAGCAGGGTTACCCCTGAGTGGATGGTTGGTTTATGCCTTAAAATAATGGCCAGGATTTCCGGGAAAAGGTACGATATGTGTGTCTCCATTTCAAAACATCACTGCAGGTTGACAGTTTTTTTAGCAGCAGAGGTTGATTGTGGGTGAGAGGGCGACAACACTGTCGTGGTTAGCTCGACGAAACTCTACTGCCGCTGTCTCGGCAATGTTAGCTAATGTCCGCTAGCATATGTACAGGCTAACTATAGCCAGTTAGCTTTGTGTGTAACATAATAAAAACCCACACATCTCGTAGGAGCGAAGCTTAATATTTCATTCAATAAAATTATGGTACAAAAGGAGCACTAACGCCACAGGTCTTATGGTGACAACGTGGACGCCGATATAAGAAACTCCGAAGGCAGTCGTAATATTTACCTAGCAGGCTAGGCTAACGCTCTTGTGCAAATGTTAGCAAAACATCGACGTAGCTTTACCTAGCAGTCTAAACTTGTCTTTAGTCCGGACCTTTAACTGTCTATGGTCCGGACTCGAGTACTACAGCCCTGACAGGTAGATATCACTTAGCTGAACAACTGAACAAGCTGCAACTTTTCTGATTGATACAATGGGAGCCTGACTCTTGCATATGACCCCAATCTGCCCTTCTTATGGCTTGAAGCCATAACCTCCGCCGGTTTTTGGCAAAAGCATGCTTCCCCCTAGGTATGTTAAACATCAGGCACCCATCATTGGCTCTGTTTGTACAATTAACCACGCAACAATTCCTTTGCATTTTGACTTACGCTATGCTGCTGCTACTACTACTACTACTACTACTACTAGCTACTAGCTACACAAAACACGTCTTCTTTCTGCCCCCCGGTTGCGTGCGCAAGCAGTGATGACGTTGCCGAGAAATCCATGTATATGGTTGTTGAATGTGCAATGTACGGTTTGGGAGTTATAGGGTCAAACATATCTTTTCTGCTATAGCGCCACCTAGTGGTGGATATGTGTAATTTTTGGAATCTGAGTAGTGTGTCTGTAGTCTGTACCACCCCTGAAAGTTTCACTTACGTAACTTGTACAGTGTAGGCTGCAGTATCATTTTTAACAAAAACTGGGCGGAATAACAATGAAAATTTAAAGCTGCAAGCAGCATTGGACGGGCCCTCGCACATCTGCGCGCGTCGGGGTTACTGGCGGATGCTGCTCCTTGCGACCGTGCATTTGCGCGGCACTCAGACACTGCAAATCATCACCAATGAAAAGGGAACTCCCTGCCGAGTTCAGTGATACTGCACACAAGACTCTACGTCATACAGAGTGTGACGTAGAGTGTACAAGAAACGGGTCATTAGTTATGAAAGGGGGCGTGGTTTAAACAGAGGGGGCGGGCCAAACGATGACCAATCAAAAAGGAACTCTCTGCTGAGTTCAATGATACCTCACACAAGACTCTACCTTAAACAGTTCAAAAGCCCAAAAGGGGGCGTGGTTAAAGTAGAAGTATCACAAGTAGACCACACATTCTAAGTTTCATGTAAATCGGATTATGTTTGTCATATAAGGCTGATTTCCTGTTGCCAGTAGAGGGAGCTTAACCAAAAGTCAATATTGGCCTGTATATGTCCTCAGGACTGGACTCTTGTTGATTGTGGGAAATTTCAAGCAGATATGGCAATGTACACTGTAGTTACAGCCACTTTCTCGTTCATTGCTAATAACTCAAAATGGCCGCCACGCCACGCCCACACTGTTTGACAAAAGTTTTTCTTTTAATAACTTTTCATCTCCAAGGTCTTAAGATGGTACAGACCAAATTTGAAGTCCATCGGATGAAATCTCTAGGAGGAGTTTGTTAGGTACCTTGACTTTTAGGCCTACTTTCTGTTGCCACTAGGGGGCGCTATGACTTTGAGTAAATTTTGTCTGGTAAATGTCCTCAGAGTTAGAGTCTTATGAATCATGAAAGGTTTCGAGCCAATTGGACAATGTACACTCAATTTACACCCACTTCCTGTTTCGATGGCGAAACGCACAAAATGGCCGCCACGGCCATGCCCTATGACGAAAAGTTTTTCTTTTAATAACTTTTTATCTTTAACGTCTTAAGATGGCACAGACCAAATTTGAAGTTGATTGGATGAAATCTCTAGGAGGAGTTCGTTAAAGTACGAGATGTGGCAATGGCCAAAATCACACTAATTTGGAACTTTCAATTCAATATGGCGGACTTCCTGTTGGGTTTAGGGTATGGCTCCAATGAGCTTTTTTGTACGTCTTGACATGATACATATGTGTACCAAGTTTCGTTAGTCTACGTTAAACATACTACAGGGGCTAAATTTTTTTAACTTTGTAGGGGGCGCTAGCAAGCCATTTTTGTGCTCCTATTCCCGAACACCTTAAAATACGTACATTTTCACCAGGCTTGATGCAACCGCCAAATTTGGTGAGTTTTTGAATATGATGAGCCCCTCAAAAAGGCAATTCATTTGCCGGGAAAAAGAATAATAATTCTTTCAGTTTCAATAGGGCCTTCACCGCTGTCGGCGCTCGAGCCCTAATAAAAATCCTAGCGAAAACAATAGGGGTCCACAGCTCCTCTGGAGATGTGACCACGTTGCCTTGCAAACGCGGTTCCCATGCCCCCTCAGGCTTGGACCCCTAATTAAAGCTGCAAGCAGCGTTGGACGGGCCCTCGCTCCTCTGCATGCGTCGGGGTTACTGGTTACTGACGCCGCTCCTTGCAACCGTGCATGTGCGCAACACTCAGATACTGCAAATCGTCACCAATGAAAAGGGAACTCCCTGCTGAGTTCAATGATACCTCACACAAGACTCTACGTCATACAGTTCATTAGCTTTGAAAGGGGGCGTGGCCAAAGCATAGGGGTCGGGGCAAACCTTTACCAATAAAAAAGGAAGTCTCTGCTGAGTTCATTGATACCTCACATAAGACTACCTTAAACGGGTCACCAGTTATGAAAGGGGGCGGGGCTTAAGCATAGGGGTCGGGGCAAACCTTTACCAATAAAAAAGGAAGTCTCTGCTGAGTTCATTGATACCTCACATAAGACTACCTTAAACGGGTCACCAGTTATGAAAGGGGGCGGGGCTTAAGCATAGGGGGGCGGGCCAAACCACCAATGAATAAGGAACTCTCTGCTGAGTTCAATGATACCTCACACAAGGGCCTACATCAAACGGGTCATAAGTTATACAAAAGGGGCGTGGCTACAGCATAGGGGGCAGGTCAAACCATCACTAATCAAAAAGAAACTCTGCTGAGTTCAGTGATACCTCACACAAGACTCTACCTTAAATGGGGTTTAGAAAAGGGGAAAGGGGAAGCAAGTCCAGGTTCTCCGAGGGGTACAGATCCAGGGGTTCCAAGCAGGAGTGTCCGTGTTATCCGGGTGTGCGTGTTCAGTCTGTAGTGAGGTCCAGTGGTAGCGAGCAGGAATGGTGGATGGCAGGAATGAAGTGGCAGCCGGAGTCAGGTTCCAAAGAACTGTAACACAAGAGAAAACAGATCAGGACAGACAAAAAACACAAAGAGCAATATCCAGCGGGTTGAGTCAGCAGCGAGACTAACGTGGTCGTCTTGACTATGATCTGATGAAGAGTGGCAGGTTGACCGGGGTATTTAAAGCTGAGGTGATTATGGTGAATGAACTGCAGCTGGAACCCTGACTCCAGCAACCCAGGCTTCACTCCTGCAATTACAAACAGACAGAGGGGAGGGGGAGAGGAGAGACAGAAGCTGCCTGGCAGTAGCAGCAACCTGGGAGTAGCAGGCCTACCATTATGGTGACAACACGCCTTTTTAGACTCTTTACAAGTATAGGGCTTTTTGAAATTCCTCCTAGAGGATTCAACAAATCCTTCTAAAATTGGGTCAGCAGCATGCCAAGACTTTCACGATGCCAAATTGCAAAGCTTTAGAATTTTCGTAGAACGGGGTGAGCGTGGCATGGCAGCCATTTTTTGTGTTTCGATATGCATGCAGCAATGAACAGGCCTTTTAAGGCTAGGTACTTTTAATTACTATTATTTAATTACTATATACTATATTTTCCTTTTCCTTAGCTTATATGTTCTTATCTTAAATATTTTTATAATGTATGGTCTTTGCCTTTTTTGTCTTTGCTTTTTATTTTGAAGCACATTGAGGGCGTACTTACACTTGGACCAGTTGCCTTGTCCAGAGCAGGCTGGCCTATGGGCGAAGCTGAGGACACCAAGCAGGAGGACCCCAGGTAGGCCTCAAACCCTTACCTTCAGTCGGGCGGCTAGTTTTCTTGCTTTCAAATGCACGAGCAGAGCAAAACCTAGCTCTATTATTATCCTAGATGTAGCGAGAGTAATCAAGTTTCCCCAGGGTATGGTTTACGCCGTGACATTAGCGATCACACTAGTCATGTTTCCATCTAATTGTCAAGCGAATTTTAAGCAAACTTTTAAAATTTCACAAAAAAGAAAGAAAAGAAAATGCGAATTAGAAGCGTGTCCATCAACTGGTTAAGAGCGAATAAACTAGACTACACAAAGCGTAGTTTCGTCACAAGTTGATGTTACGCATGGTTGTAGATTTCAAACCGGCTTGCTAAATCAAAGAGTTTAGAAGCTAAGTTCTTAGGCTAAATGGAGAGAGGTAGCATTGTACAAGTTGGCCACCTGTGCAGAATACAGGGTTGTGGCAGAGACATTTGGTGTCAGTAAGACAACAGTTCACTGCTGTGTATACGCGGTGTGCAGGGCCATACGATTCAAGCTGTTGAACCAATTCGTCAATTTACCCGACGTGGCTGAGGCACAGGCTATAGCGCAGCGCAACTCCACTATGCACCTTGTGCCACAAGTGGACGGTGCACTGGATGGGACCCATATCCCGATCCTTCCCCCATAGGATAGATTCTGGAGCTATAGTCATGTGAGTTACATGTTCACTACGTCACAAGTTATTAGGCAAAGCTGTTTTCATCTCCCATTTTGCGCATTAACTCTTTTTCGAAGAAGGCAAAAACCATCTCAAGCGAGCGTAAACTTTTTCGTGAAGTTTGCCGTTTCCATCAAAATTTTCTAACGCAATCCTTCAAAATGCGCATAAAACTATGTTGACATGACTACTGATGCATACATTGCCCGAGTCCAACCGGGCCCACCTCTTTCAAGCGGGCCAGGGCATGGTTTCAATGTTTGTTTTGTTTTCCGGCACTTCTGTATGATTAAGCACAGTGTCTGATATATTGGAGCTTTCAGCTAAATTCAAGACTCCCCATTCATAATCAAGACTTGGATGTTGATGTGAATGTGTCTACAGGCTGGAAACTTGCAATTACCTGACAATGACATGACATGAACACAGCATGAGTGTGTTTTTTTAAACAGACACCATAAACTTTCCTTAATCCTAATCTCGACAAAGTGCCTTAAAATAAATTGCATGCTCACTAAATCTAAAGCTAATTAGATTACTTCTTAGGGCTTTGTGCAGACTGTTTGACTGACATCTTACTGACTCTTTTTTCAGTATTTTTTCTTCATACTTTAAAATGGGTTCAGTTTAGAAAACAAAATTCATTTCTAAACTGGTCTATTAAAGTATAATACATGTCTAAGCTGTCCAAGTCAGAGGAACATGGTATGACGTCATAATGTCATAATGACGAGTGTGTGTGTATGTGTGCGTGCGCGTGTACATGCACAGCAGAAACACAAGTTAGGTGGCTTTTCTCTCTCTCAGATCCGCTGTCATCAAACATACATACACCCACACACATATTCAGACAGTTGTGACTGTCTGCACTTTAGCCTGTTTCCTTAGGTCACTTCTATTAAATGGGGGAGAAACATTTTCCCCATCATTAGCGCTGAAACATGATCACACAGAAACATTAACCAACACACACACACACACACACACACACACACACACACACACACACACACAATCCAACGCACATAGACAGTTTATCTCTCCCTCTTTGTCCCAGACTATCTTAAACTACATACATCAGTCATTCATGAGCACAGTCACATTGTACAGGAGGATCAAGGAGGCCATCAATTTTTAACCCTCCATTAGATTAGGCATGTTTCACTGTGCAGTGTCCACACACCATGCCCCCATACTGAGACCCCCCAGTAGAGTGAGCAGCAATTTGTTGTTGTTGTTGATGAAAAGGCAATGGGGATGTGGAGGCAGTGGAGGGTGAGGGTGCCTTTAATTTCACCCCTTCGCTCGTCTCAGGCGCCAAGGGTGCAGCCGGTGCTTAATTAGAATGCATTTTAAATATTGATGGGGCTGGTTGTCCCTACTGTAAGGCCGCACAGGGAAACTGGAGCGCAGAAGAGGAAACTTGATGAGAGCAAACACACACTCTGACAGCTCTGAACCGACTGGCTTATTCATTAATTAAAATAAGAAGGATGACTGAAAAGAGGGGATGAATGAGATACCATCAGAGATACCTTTTATGTCATATAAATATATATAATTTCTGCAGATCAATCAGTAGAGACTGATTGATGCAGTTTTTGCTTCCAGGAGCTAAGATCTGCTGCATTTCAACGAGGTCTCTCTTGCAATTGTTGGCCCTGCAGAATCTGTAATCCAACTGGAACTGCAGTGTCTTTTTGGAGCCTTTGTACGCAATAATAACAATAGATAGATGATGAAATAATAGATCATATTATGTGAAAGGAGATATGTATGCATCGCTTCATGGTAGCTTTTTTTTGTTGTTGCCTGAAAGATGAAAGCTTACTGTTCTAAAGAGTGCTCCCTTAAAACCGTAGGCCTTTGAGAACCTTTGTAATCCAGCCTGGAACTGCATTGTCTTTTTGGAAGCTTTGTAAAATAAGTAATAAAAAACAAAACAGTTATTTATCAATTTTTTGTATCGTTTTATTATTCATCGTCATTTTGTCTCCCAAAATGCAGTGGAGTGAGTGTGTCAACCAATCAGAGGCTGTGTTCCTGACTATAGATCCTTAAATGCACTAGCGATAGTGATAGTCTATGTGACCCAGTGCCATTGCTAATGTAATCCTAATTCCTGTCAAATCTATAGGCTACTAATTATATAGGTTAGCATCCGAAATGTGTTACTTTGCTAATACATATACTTAAAGTGAAAGTAACGAGTCAAAATAATGATATAGCAGCGTAAATGTAATAAATAATGCATAGATTCTCATTTGCGCATTTGGATAGTATTGTAAGGCGTGAACGTGGATGTTTAGTTTTCACTGGGTTTTTACATATTTCATGTGACTTGACAGGAAAATGGACAGGAAGTGATGTCAGGAGAAAAGCAGCTCACTCAGCCAATAGATAACACTGAACTGAGCAGTATCACTACTTATATGTAGTCTGTGTGTGTATTGCAGGCAGAGCTGCAGGTCATTCAGGCAGCCCTGAATGTGTAAATGAGTGTGATTTGGCCTCCTGATGTCTCATAGCAGACAGCAAATGCATTGGAGATGGCACATGTAACTTTTGGGGATAAAAGCTTATGGACTTTTCTGGTAAAATCTTAATAGTTTTTTATTTGTGTGAGAGAACATTTTTTAGCTTCTTCTCAGGGGCGTCAGAGGAGACGCTGGAGCATCACTTTTCCCTGGTCCGTCTGCTGTTGATTCCTGTTGTTTCTCGCCTTCTGCCTTGATGTACTCTGAAATGAGAGGGGGCAGGAGGTTTGTTATAAATATGTTATTGACTAGGTTTACATGGCTAATTATGATTATTGCTAATTGGTATTTATGGTCTGTTTTGTTGCACAAATTGAAGTAGGTTGCAGGATTACATTTCACTCTGCAGCTCTAGGTCTAGTGACGTCCCTGGAGCAGTGTCCCCGTTTTAAGTTTTACAAAGATAAAAACATTAGCTTTTTTGGAGGTATTTACGCTTCTGAGCTGAAAATGTCCCTGGATTTTGTCTCAGAAATCTGGTCACCTTAGCCGGTGAGCATGCATGCGGTGACGTAAAGATGAGGGAAGGGTTTGAACTTCAAAACAGAAAGGAAGTCAGCTACGCCCATGCACCCTTAAGGCCCAAGGTGAGCCAAACTAATATATTCCTGCAGACCCTATAAAAATGGCCCTATAATTTGGCCATTTCTTCCATGAAGTTTGAAGTATTATTATTTTGGCTAGACGTACACACACACACACACACACACACACACACACACACACACACACACACACACACACACACACACACATTTCTCCAAACACACACATACACCACTTTTAGACATCCATATCAAGTGTACACGTAAACGTCATTGAAGTAGTAACCCACTTGCCTACATACATAAACATTTCTCACCTTTTATTTGACTCTTTAGTTCCTCTTTAAAGGGGTGATAGAATGCAAAACCGATTTTACCTTGTCATAATTGAAAAATGACAGTTTGGTGGGTAAATAGGACATACATAGAACCTCACAATCCCATTGACACCTCTTTCCTCTGCAAATCTCACAATTTGAAACTGCCTCTGAAAACGGGCAAATCCCAACGAGCCACCGAGTTGATGTAAACTCGGTGGCTCCTCCTCATTTGGCTCTAGTCTCTAGTCTTTGTCACGCCCCAACATTTACATAGGCTACACCACTGATCTGAGGTCAGCTAGTCTTCTGAATCTAGGTCACGCAGATCTCTGATATTCCATTACTAAATTCACTTCTGAGACGTTTTTATGCGAGTAGTCAACTATGTAAAGCTCAAATATTGTATTTTATTTTACCAAAATTGATGGCTAATTGCAAATTTGGTAAGACAGTGTCAGACTTCACAAGCTCCACAATCTGCCGGAACAGGTGGCGGCTGTTGGCTGGGTTTGCTGCCTTCCCTGTCGGCCTCTCCCCCTTCACAGATCCGCTCAGCTGGAGGATCTCACACACGAGCTGCACTGTGTACTTTAGAAAGAAGAAAGTTTGGAAGTTTTTCAAGGATATTGAAAATGAACCACGGTCATAAATGCAGTGTTTCATACTGTACAACAGAATAGCCTACTGGCCCAGAGTTGGGCCCAGTGTTTAGAACGAGTATATCGGACGTGAGGGAGTTGTGGATCTAATGCAGCGCTGCAGAAGCACTGGCAGAGGACATGTTTGCAAGGGTTCACTCTCCGCTCCCCACGCTTACTAGCTACAAGGTGAGTTGTGATTCTTTGGTGGAGGTTTTTTATGTCCTAAGGGTAACGTTACAACAACACTAGTTGTAATGAAAGTGTTGAAACTGCATTTTGTATCGGCTGTTTTAGACGCCGCGGCTCGCGCCCGGGCATGTCTGGGCATGTAACAGACATGACCTTAGTTCAAACCTTTGACAGCTAGTTGTGGCATGTTTATGACAATCATTTAATTGTTGAGAAACAATGTTATGAGTAACGTTAACACTGTGATACATTAGAAAAATCGACATTGAACATCATATTAGCCCACATAATGAGCCCACATGAAGAAATCCACCATGTTGTGCACTAATGACTCCGAATGTATTGGAAAAGAATAGCTATGATTAGACTTTAACATTTTGTCAATTTATTTTAAACACAGCATAACATCACACACGAATGAGTGAACTTGTAACACCACCACAATGTAAAAAAAATACCTGATTTCACCGGAGATGGTTGGCTGCTATTTTGAATATACCGACATGTGTTTAGGGCCATTGGAAAGCTTTCTAGTTTTCAGCAATAACAAGCATGTTACGGTAGACTGAAGAGACATTTATCACGGATATTTTGGTCATAACTTGCTTTAATTCTAGAGGTTAACTATCCACGTAGTCTGAGTATTTATGTTGGTTAACTAGGTGGAGGTTAACTCAATCCTCATCTTCTGGATGTTTATGCTGGTTAACTGGGTGCACTTAATGATATTGTTGGAAGACAACGGAAGGTCATACTATTCAAATTCTATGAATGGGTGTTTAGGATTTGGCCAGGTAACGGCTATGAATTTTAACAATTACCCACAGCTACCCAATAAATTATGTTTTAAGCCGATGCGTGGGAAAGCAACATATGTTGTTGAGAGTGCAGATGGTGATGATTATGTGTACTACAACTGCAAGTTACAGGGCGCACCTAGCCTACTAAATGCATATAAAACACATACATGGGAAAACGAGGCTTGTCATCATTGGAGGCAATCTCAATGAAGAGAGATATAGAGATGAGATTCTGCAACCAGTGGCAATCCCATATCTCCACAGTCTGGGACCGAACTCTATCCTCCAAGATGACAACGCTCGCCCCCACAGGGCAGGGTTTATCAGATACTACCTCCAGAATGTGGGAGTGGAGAGGATCGAATGGCCTGCCAGCAGTCCTGACCTCAACCCCAATGAGCACTTGTGGGATCAGCTTGGGCGTGATGTTTGTGCGAGAGTGACCAACACAACCATGTTGGCTTACTTGCGACAAATGCTGGTTGAAGAATGGGATGCCATCCCACAGCCGTGTGTGACCAGGCTGGTGACCAGCATGAGGAGGAGGTGCCAGGCTGTTGTGGCTGTGTATGGTTCTTCCACACTGAGGCTCCTGTTTGTGAAATTAATACATTGTTAAATTGCCAATATGTCTTGTTTCTTCAAACTTCAATCATCTAATCCACCAAACACCAAACGAGTCAATGGCAGAATAAGCTGTTTGGCATTGGCAGAGAAGATTTGGCAAATCTTTCATGAGCGCAACCCACATACTCAGTGCTACTGCTCATCCCACAAATGCATGTTCCTTAGAAATGGGGCACCATTTGAAAGGGAACTAAACAGGCTTTCCAACGGTATACGATTTATTGCCAAAAAGCATTGTTACCACAGAGAAATAATCTACCAGACACAAATTTCCTTACTTTTTGTGCTAAGTTTATATATCAATATCTTATATACATTTTTTATGATGTATTACACATAAAAGTAGTCAGAAACTTCATCCAACTTGTGAGTCCCATTTCATGAATGCTAGTGTCCATTTTCATTAATACCCCAGAGTCCAAGTGCGAGAGTCCAAGTTGAGTCACAAGTTCAGAGAATAGCGACTTAAGTCTGAGTCCAGCTCTTGAGTACTCCATCACTGCCTGCAGCATACAAATCAGCTTTTTGGAACCACAACGCAGCCAGCTTTTCTTTAAATTACAATATCACCCTAGTCCACTGTTTCTTGTCAAAAAAGACGCCAAGTGTGATCATGGCCTAATGCTGTGATTATGTGAGAGGCAGTCTTAACTAAAAATCTGAATTAAGAGCAAATTAAAGTCATATAAACATATCCAATAAACTATGACATGACAACATAAAGAGCAAATAAGAGCCATATAAATATATTCAACATACTATTTCAACACTCCATCTTTCCATGACCTTCATGCTTATCAGGAGCCTTATATGAAAAAGTTTTAGAATGCTTGTTTAAATGACCAGCTGTTCCCCTGTGTTTCTAAAATGACAACCATCAAATCACATTGTAATGGTCCTGGGTTGCTTTCACTGGATTCTTTATAAACTCTAGTTTAGATATAAACGAGTGTTCTAGGGAACCTTCACACAATCCCAGCAGTTTGGCCAATGTCGTCTAGCAGCAGAATTTGCAGGATGTTTAAAGCAGAGCTGCTGGAGGCTTTGAAAACTTCCAGACCACTCAATGTCACAACTGTTGTTGAAATAAAGCTTTACTCAAATGTGCCAGGACATGTTTTAGAGGAAAAGACAGAATTGAATGAGGTTAAAGAGAAGAGGATAACATAAACTTTTGGACACAGAGAAAGAGCAAAGAGAAAGGCATTACATAATGTCATAAAAGCATAAGAGCACAACAGTAAATCAGAGATGTGTTTTGCCAATAAATCACTATAAAGATTCATGCCTATAAAATAGCTGAATCTGAAATTGAGGCAGTGGGGGAAAGGGGGATAAAATCTAATTCTAAAGAAACATTTGGAATGTGGCCAAGGGAGAGAAGAAGTGGGGAGAGAAAAAGAGCAGAGGAAAGTGAGAAGAAAAAAAGGTTCTGACAAGTGACAGGAAGAGAAAGAAAACAGAAGAGGGGAATACAACGAAGGATAGTTAGAAGAAAAGAGGATCCAAATCTAAAGACTGAAAGAGAATAAACTGGGAGTGAAAGGACAGTGAAGGCCAGATAGGAAAATAGTGCCAATTCTGTTTTAGAGCGATATCTTGTTTTATGTGAAAGGGAAGAATAGTTTAGTTTCCAATACAGTGTGTTGTGACATATTTAAGTGTCTGTCCAAAGAGGAAATTCTCTGTTTACCTTGTTCAGGGTCAGCCAGGTTATAACGCTGCTAGAGCAGAGAGAAGTTAAAGAAAGACTTGTGCCATCTGCAGTCGTCAACGTGCGAATCAAACCACCGCTCAAGTTCACAAGAACGTCAAGCACAAAGCCATTATGCAAGTTTGCCAGATCGGGTAGCGGATCTGTAGTTTGAATGAACTGGACAATGTAATGTAATGGACAATTCCGCTTCCAACCTGTAGGGGGACCGAAGCGGGAGAAGTTCTCTAGTGTTGTTTTAAGGACCTTCCATTGTCCCGGGGCCGAAAAAAAGGGTCAGGGACGATGAAAATTAATTTTGGGACGAATTTGGGACGATAGTTGAAAGTTGGACACTAGTGCGCTCACACACACACACACACACACACCCACCCACACACCTACGTTTCAGACGCCTGTAAAAACCGAATCGGTAAACTTGCTAGCGATCTTTATTGTTTGTTTATTGTTAACGTTACCTGTTAGCTAACGTTAACTTGTTTAATGGGAAGTTATAGTTACTGCTATCTAACGAGACAGCAACTGACATTTGCATTTACAGTGAGCGCACTGACGATAGTGTTATAACGTTATGTTAAGAGTCAAAACTCTGCAACAGCTCAAACATGTCACTGACATTAACACTTAATGTTACTTACTTACTTTCTGTTCTTCATCCCCTATGGGATAGAAGGCTGCAAAGAGATCTCTCCATCGCATTTAATCTCCCCATGACAGGTGCATTTGATCTAGCATCCCCTCCAACTTTACGCTCAGATACCTAAGGTCATTTTTACAGTTCATTGTCCGTCTGGTTTTATTTTCTAAAAAAGCTTGTAAAACATCAACCCTGTTGTCTACAGTCAGTTTATGAACATCATTTTTTTCAGGAATAACTGGGCTATTAGAATATTTGTGCTGCAGTGAGGTCACTTGAATGTAAAAAAAGGTTTTATAACCTTAAAGACAAATAAATAAATAAAACGGAAGATGAATCTCACAGATATGTATTGATATCACACACAGATCAATAAAAGCTAAGCCAATCTCCTGTCTAAATCAGTTCGCATATGTATTAGGAGTCATAATGTGTATTTCTTAAAATAAAAATATCTTATACAGTTGACAAAATATATACTATTATTAATATATATTTTTTCAAAAAAAGTCCAGACGCTTTTGCCCTCATGCCAATAATCAAATAATAATGTCATATTTATTGAAATCACACACACAGCAATGTTCTAAAACAGTTCTATATATTTGGAGTCATGCAGTGCAAAAATAAACATAATGAACATTATAAATCATGTAAAAGGACAAACTATTTACATTTCTTCAAAAAAGGCCCAAATGTATGCCAAATCTCAAAACATTCTTCTCTGTAGAACGGTAATAGACTGGAGTGACCTATCTTGCCACTCTATAGCCTTTGTTCTCGCTCGGATTTGCTGGAGTGATCCATCTTTCCACTCCATAAACTCTTTGTATGACGGACCTGCCTTCCCATTGGTTGAACGACGTCAACACAATCTCGCAAAGCATCATGGGATATTCGAAATGGCAGCTAGCATCGAGCTAGCGGCAAAAATGACGGAAAATTGATAAATTATGGACATCAAGTGGATAAATCTTGGATATAAGCGTTTGGATTTATTGCTGAACAACTCCGAAAAGAGGCACAACTTCCAGGCTAGATAGAAAACCTTCTGTAAAGGCAACAAAGACATCAAAGACACCTCCGTGATGGATAACTCCTTAGCTTTTAGGAGGAAAAATCGGTAAGTGGCTAAATTAAACCGTTATCAAATTATCTAAATATTAATCAGAGGTGCTGTTTCGTACGGTACCGTATCGTGGACGATCCCTTAGGGCTCTTTAAGAAACACCAGTTGGCAGGGATGTAACTTTTTGCCCTATACAAAACAGGTTAAACACAGGGCTCCCCAAAAAGGGAAAACTTATTCTTAATAAAGAACATCCCTGTCGTTGTTTTCAACTCGGCCTTTGTTTGTGGCCTGTCATCTTTTCAAATGAATTAGATAATATAATCATTTTTATGATTTATTTTTTTTAAGGTCATTTTTAATTATTTATACTAAGGATAATGTATAAAAACAAAGATTTTAAATTCGGGACGGTCCACATTCATTTTCGGGACGGTTCCGGGAGGATTGTGAACAAATTAAATAAGAGCCCTGCTTAGAGTCCCTGCCAGTATTGAGTTTATAGTTTTGAGGTAGCAAATAAATTGCTACCAAAATAGTTGTGTTGTTTATGTTTCTGATGCAAAGGGAGGCAGAGTTGTGAGGGTGGATGAAATACATGGAAAGAAAATAACATGATGACAGCAGAAAATCTGTTCAGACACGAGTCCAACAGTTTACAGAGGGGAGCTAAAGTAGTCACTTCTGAAGCATGTCTGTAATTTCCAAATCAGCCATCTCATGACTCTTTGACTCTGCACCAGAACCATTTTCTTTGCTTTTTTTTCTCCCCACCTTCTGTGCAATGCCCAGTACAAGTAAAATTTAAATAGTGATAGAGCACATTTAATATTTAAGCAATACTGTTATGACTGTGTGATGTCCTAAAAACTAATCTTTTCTAATAGAGTTTAACAAAGAAAACAACAACAAAAGTGAGGACTGATGGAGGAATAATAATATACATTTGGACATTGGGACAGTAGAGAAGTGGTGACAGGGAAAAAAACAGTCCAGAGAAGGAATAATAGTGATGGAGAAAGTTAAGAAAGAAACAGAAACTGAACAGAGAATCAGATAAAAGCGGAAAACAAAGTCACGGGTGGAAAAAGAAAAATAGAAGATGAAAAGAAGAAAACTTTGTAAGGAGGGTAGAGGAAAGAAAAGAACACTTTAAAGGTGAAGGCTGTGGCCTTGACTAATCGTCCATACGGCTAGGTGGCAGCTGAACCACAGGGAGCCGCTCAGCTTGTGTGTGTGTTCGTGTGTTCAATGAATATGCATTGTTTTCTGTCAAACGTCAGGCTGCCAGCAGGTTGCCAGCTTGGCCCATTATAGCAAGGGAAGACAGCTAACATGGATCATGCACAGTTACACACACACACACACACACACACACACACACACGCAGATGTAAAGGTCCACACACAAACATACGAGCACAACAGCAATAGAGACACATGCACACTAACACATATGACGGTGTGTGCACATACCATACACACAGAAACGTACAGTTTCACCTGGCAAATGACTGTTAGTTTGTTCACTTAGCCCATACACATCTGTTTCCTTTCTCTACCCCATTAACCTTTTCTGTCACCCTTTACTCCTCTATAAAAAACCTTCCGTAATAGCCCTCTCGCTTTACTTTTAAAGTGGAAATAGCATCTACAGCGGCAGCTGGTGACTCAAAAAATTGGGGAGGACAGCCAACCCCACGGTGTCGTGTTTTTATTTTTTTTATAATAGTTGGCTACTGATCTCTTATCTCTACTTTCTTGTGTTCAACGGAAAATCAAGCAGTAAAACAATTAGAAAATAAATCCAGTTAATTGCAAAGTAGGTTTTTGCATACAAGGAATTTGCTTTGGTGTTTTGGTGCATTGACAAGAAATGGCTTTCGAGATTTCTTACAATCACTGCAGGCTCTGAATGGGAATGAACCTTGTGTGTGTGTGTGTGTGTGTGTGTGTGTGTGTGTGTGTGTGTAATGTGTCACTAGAAGCATGTCAGTCCAACGAGGAGTGACGCAGCACCCAGTATGTTACAGTGGGAATTTTACACAACACCCTCTGATTTAAAGTGTTAAAACTAAAACCATGAACATCTGGAATTATTAAAAATAAAGCAAAAATGAAGTGTGTTATGAGTTCTTCTGCCTGTGGGAGGGTTCCAGTCACTTTACATGTTGGGAGATTATCTTCATACAGTAGCTGCTGTGAGGCTTATTGTTGCATCCAGTCTTCCAAGAGCAGGAGCCCCACTAACACCGAACGTTTAAGGAACGTTAGGGAACTAGTTAGTTAGTTTATGGTTCTCTAAAGGTTAGTTCGAACCAAACCAACCAACTGAAACGTTCTCCTGTGGTTGCACTGTACCTCCACACAATGTTTCCGTTTGGCTGTTTTTGGTTGTTTTTGGTTGTTCTGAGTGCGGTTTTGAAATGTTTATTTAAACCAGCTCCATTTAAGTTTTTGAAGTAGCATATAAAAGGTTTTAGATTCACTCAAAAATGATTGGTCTTATAAAATCTAAGATAGAATGCATAGCAAGATAATATATTTATTTTTAGGCTGATATCAATTTTGCTAAAAACAATGCTTGATTTCGTTTTTTTAACTTTATTAGGTGAAAATACTTAAAACGAATCTATCAATAGAACGATTTTCACAACTAAGAAAATTCACTTCTTTCATTTCACTTCTAACAAGTGTTCAGTGTACAAATCCAACCGTTACACCCCCAAGCCAGTAGGGGGAAGATAGTGCCTCTGCTCTCAGGTGATCAATTCAAGTCCTGTCCTGACTTCCATGTTGGATACATGACGTACATTACTCAGCCTCACGATCTCACGAAAAAGTAAGTGAAATATGTTACAGTTTCATGATGTTGTAGTTGTAATGCAAGGGTTTGGGTTTAACCTTAAGCCCTTTCCCTCGTAGAGCTTTGTTATATTCCGGTTTTGATCAGGTT
The DNA here is from genome assembly GCF_031162955.1 of Sander vitreus. Classification (NCBI taxonomy): domain Eukaryota; kingdom Metazoa; phylum Chordata; class Actinopteri; order Perciformes; family Percidae; genus Sander; species Sander vitreus. The sequence continues at coordinate 28,060,949 of NC_135864.1, read as the reverse complement.
GACCAAAAAGAAAGGTTTTGAACAACTCACTTTAGCAGTTGTTTTCCCCCTCGTCGCCATCTTGCCAGTCAAGCAGTGAGATGTTCAAAACTTTTCTTTGCACTCCCATTCAAAAGGCCATTTGACTGAAAAACGAGAATACGGTAAATCTTAAAAGTGACGCTTCCGTCCTAATTATGCTTGCAAGCCACTAAACCTGTATGCCTAAGCAATACACGCCTGCCGCCTTAACTACATCGTCAAAAAAAATGTATATGAGCGATATCCGCCGTGTTACTCTGTCCTGTTTTCTCCCTTTCATTCCAAATCGTGACCAATGCAAGTCTCCCTTCTCTGCACAACGCATAAAAAAAAAAAAATGCTTAGGCTATTGCTGTCATCTAACATTAAGTATTTCTGACACAGACTCTTAGGCTACAATAAAACCTAAAAGTATACGTATCAATACCCACTCACCTGTCTACAGGCATACACATGTAGGATGCCAGCAGAGAGGATTTATTTATTTATAGAATAATGGATTTATTAAAAGACCAAAACAAACCAACATGGCTACTTAATATGCATGTAAATGATCTTTATATTCATGTCTTCAGTCTTGATGATGATGCTGGTTGTATTCTGGCCCTCGGCAAAATGATGACCCCTGACCTAGGACTAGGTATAAATTAAGTAAATTTGCACAATGATATGGTATTAGGCCTAGGCCCAATTTGTTAGGATTGACATTGATGAAAATATAATGGTCACTGACCACAATATTAGGAATACCAGTTTACCATAAAATAGGATGAGAAATAGTATAGTAATTCTATACAACAATATTGAATAGTGTAATAAAATACAGTAGGTGCTAATGATATGTGAGTTAAAAAGCCACTTTGTGAGCTTCAAATACAAATGAATTACTTAATGTCGTACAGAGTCTGTCTATCGCACAAACAAGCCCCCTATACATATATAGCTTTTCTACTCCTAGTAGCAGTATCCAAAGGGTATTACACACCAGCGATAATGGAACCAGCCCGTATTTCAGGCTATACTGTATTTTTGTTAACAGAAATACATATCAAAGAAACACATTTAGCGGAGTACTACACTTATATACTATATATTTACGTTCTATATATGAGCCTTCAGGAATTATGTTCGAGACATGTGGTTTAGATAGGCATCAACAACCAAATAAATAAATGCATGAGATTTGTGTTCCTCTTGTGTGTAGCATCTGTCAGTCTTGACAAAAACCATAGAAACCAGCAGATTATGATGGAAATGAGTGACAGGAATGTTCTTGGTGAAGACAGGCGATTGAAAAGAAAATGTGTGCCTTGTCATCTGGAAGTATTGTCCCTCTTCTTCTCCTGGGCTCCCAACAAATAATGGATTTGACTGTACTATTTGGCCGGAATGAAAAGTAGGTGTGACAGTTTCCATGTCCCCCTGAGGAGAATGTATAATATCCCGGCATGAATTTACATTAGTCTGTCATCTGATAGAAAAGGCATTTCTTGTAGGGCAAGTCTACGTGCAGCATCTTATAATGGGATCTCTGGTTAGGTCTCCTGTCCATGTCTTTCATGTGGTTACAGTGAGGACTACAACTGAACTCCATATCAAACCCCAGCTGATAAAACTATGCTTCTTCCTACATGTAAGTGCTCATCACCTTATATGTTATTTCCACACTCACGACATGAAGAAAAGATTTTTATGGATACTTATATGATGGAGGTGAACATTAACTCAAAGTAACAAGTAAGATGCAAAATCTTTGCATTGAAGCTACATTTAATCCATATAACTATATACATATGAATCTTACTGTCAAACAACACCTTTACAAGATGTGTACAGGTGACATTAACAAAACGGCTTGGATTGCAAAATGGAGGAAGATAGAAAAAAATAACGAGGAGTGAAAAGACTGGATAGATAAAACGACCGAAGTTTGGGATTATTTCAAGCTGAGACAAAACAGAAACTCTGTACAGTGTGTGTGTATTGTTAAACCAGCTAGCTTACCACATTAGCACAAAGTCAATGCTTCAGCATCCCAGCAGAAAGCATCCAGTCTAATGTTACGCGCCCAGTCCACAGAGCAGACCTGACACAAGGTAACATTCATGTTAGCATTTAATGTCAATCAATATGATTTCTAGTTGAGATGAGAGTTCCCCGCTCGTTCGCAGAGTGATGCGAAACCCGGGAAACCCTGCCAGCAGTTGAGGGGGGAACTCACATAATGCCCACACTGCGGTGACACAGAACTGCTTAGCTGATCAGGTTAGTTGTTCATTTTAAGAAACCTGTCTTATTTTCTCTTTTGTATATTTACTATCGCTCTTTAATAAAGCAAAAGTATACCTTATCCGATTACTCGATACATTACTTGACTACTGAAATAATCGATAACTGCAACCTTACCATAAGTCTTTATGCTAAGCTAAGCTAATCAGCTCCAGACTCTAGCTACATACTTGCAGTGTGTAACGTGACACGGAGCCAAGATTATAAAAAAAACGTCTGTTTAACATGAAAATCTGACATTGTGACATTATAGATATGACAAAAAATCCAAAATAATAGGTCACCAAAACACATTAAGTGGATAGACGTTTCTTAAGGAAATCATATTGTTCTGTGAATGTTGCAGCATGACCTGAACACACGACACCACTTATCTGCAACCAGAGGCAGATGGTGTGGCTGCTTATTTAACTTGTACAAGGACAATAGAAGTGAATAATAAAAATGTTGATGAAGCCGTTTATGATAGTATAAAGCAGCTGTGGATAACATATAATCAGTGTTGGACAGTAATTAGTTACAGTTACTAGTTACTTCTTCCAAAAAGTAACTAAATTAGTTATTCAGTTACAAATTATGAAAGTAACTAGTTACTTCAGAAAGTTGCGTTACTTTCAAGTACATTTTTAAATGCTCAAATGTGACCCCACCTCCACCCCTCTTTAATGGAACTTAAAATACATGTGCATGTTCAATTATTTATGATAAATCTGAATTTTATAATGAAATGGACACTTAATACAATACATTATTAACAGAAACAATGTACACAAATCTAAACTATTTTAATGTTGCTGTGGGACAAAGTGAGACTAACCTCCAACAAATGCCATGTATGTAGATATTATGTTTATATAGTGGATCGATACAAATAACACAACACCTCAACAGGCCACAACTGGGCAAAATTAAATTATGCTTGTTAAGCACTATACCAAAAATAAATTTTTACACTCTTTGTAGTGCAAATAACGTAAGTGGCCTGATGTTTATACTATACACTGGTGTGTGTGTCGAGCTGGCGTGTGTGTGTGTGTGTGTGTGTGTGTGTGTGTGTGGGGAGTGGGTGATAGAGCGAGGGAGAAGTGAGAGAGTGACGGCGATTAGCTTTCGCTTTTGGGCAGCTTTCGAGTTCCAGAGTCATATAGTGAGAGAAACAAAGTGTCTCCCCTGTTCTTTCTGACCACAGTGGAAAATCTGTAGCAGGAAAAGTTAACCATCTCCTTGATTTCATAACGCCATACCTGTCTCTCTCTCGTTGACTGACTCGCTTGTGTTGTTCTTGTGAGTCCGACTATGCGTGCTTTCGAACACCCGCCCAACTCTACCTCTTATTGGCTTAAAATTACATTTTACTCAACCTCAGCCAATCGTCAGCATTTATGTGCTTGCATCATGCACTGCCCACTAACCAAGAAAGAAAAAAGTATTTGCCTGAGAGGCAAATACTTTTTTTTACTGTTTGCTGCTCAGACTCAAAGATCTAGTTGGTCTGATGAAAAAAACAGGTTCAAATATAGTAATATAGTATTTTTTTGGCAGTAACGGTAATGGCGTTATTAAGATGGGAAGAGTAATCAATTAGATTACTCGTTACTGAAAAAAAAGTAACAACGTTAGTAACGCCGTTATTTATAACGCCGTTATTCCATCACTGCATATATTTTGAGAACCAGAAATATTCATTTATAGATAAATACAGATAAATTTACTGATGTTCCTGCTTTCCCCACGTTCAGCTTTTTTTAACGCTGATTTAAATGCATCTACGCATCTGATATTTTAAGCATTATTCGGTCATTGCTGCAAATTTGCTCCAAGTATTTTGTTTTTCCCTTTTGAGAAAACCATCCTACTGGCAGCAGATTGATGTTGCGTGAGAAACAGAAGTGGTTCTGAGACATCTATTCTCAGCACAACGTTTTTACCCAATTCCACCAAAATACCAATTACTCTCTTTGTGCTGCCTCATTTAAATAAACCCTCCACCTGTGTGTGCCTCCCTCTGCACTGGGCATCAAAATATCACAAATCAATTTTAAGGTCAGGGAACACATGGCCCTAATTTAACTTTAGGTCCACTCCAGATTTATTGTCTCAGTCTTGCTTACCCATTTACAATGCCTCTAACCCCTAAATTAAGATAAGCAATATCATGGGCCCATTTACTTGGGCTAAAAAGTGTATCTTTATTTTAATATATATTTGTTGTATTCTTAGTAGGTATTTCAGATCTTAACCCCTATTTGAACCCACATCTTCACAATGTATTTGAAAAACTTTTCCCACAGTAACACAAAAGGCATTGAGTGTTGTCATACTGAGATTTGAGCAAAGAGAATGAATATTCTAAAGGATTAGATCTGAATTTACTATGTAAAATAATACTTTTGAGCGTCAAAACAACTTCAGCTTTAGTTATAAGAATGGCTTGTGGTGGAAAGTGTTGAGTTTTAACCCACAAAATTGAAGAGCACAGTACACATTCTTGGCCAGGGAGCCTCTGGGGTGTCTACATAATACGATTTGACTGCTGAATTCCATATGAAGGGAGTGAATGGAGGATTGTGGCAGGCAGTTTTTGTGCTAGAAGAATGGGTAATCTATAGGCATGGATTTACATTCATCTCCTCTTCTGGGGAGCTGATTTGGCTCAGGAAACACAAGACTTATGAAGACATCAGCTATGTGGCTTTGAGTCAAACTGTATGGAGATAAATTTCAGTCTTTGTGTGTGTGTGATTGAAAAAAACAACATTTAATGATGAAGATGAAGGTTAGTCAACATCCATGCAGATTAAACAGCAGCAACAGATTATAACGTGTGTGAGGCTAACAGTGCTCACATGGCGTACTGTACAGTAAATGTGAAAACGCACAAACTTTATGATGCATATTATTGCATTCACATACATTACATATGAATGTCAGTGTGTTTGGAAATGTCAGTCAGGCTGAACTTTGCATACTGATGACAATGCCCATGCTTTAACAGAATACAGTATATGCTTACTTAGCTCCGCACCAAAAAAGCTTATTTTACTCTAAAGATTAAGGGAACAATTTGCATCAATCCCCCGTTACATGTAGTCAAAAGCATATAAGCAGTGGAACAGTGAGTGGTTAGGGTCTTTAAATGCAACAAAAGTGCTTACAAGGCTTGTGTGAATATTAATTGCTCTTTGCCGGAGTCCTGAACGTTTGATAAGAAGTTGAAATATTTTTTTGTTTTCTCTCAACCAGAGCAGGATCCTATTATTACTGTGCATGCCATACCAGAATATCACCCATTGGTTTGTGGACTGCTGTTTTGAAGCCTCGAGTTTGGCGATGCAGGTGTTGTCACCTTGGTTTTTTGCAACCGGATGTGACGATTTCTGACCAGAGGTTGGAGCTGGGGAGGATAAAACTGCCAAGCCAGTGTTGTTTATGGTTGCAATAGTGCTGCGTTAAGCCAAATGCTAAAGGGGGAAAGTTGCAGATTTTGAACCTTTCTGGAGCGAGTGGAGATTTAGTGGCGGTTTTTGGCACGGGCGAACCGGGCAGCCGCCCGGGGCAGCATTTTTTCATGTCACTTGGGGGGTGGCAAGAGAACTTTAAAAAAAAAAAAAGTCCTCTGCGCTGCAAAGCGGTTTTCTGTTCACTGTGTGGGGAATTGGCAAATCGGCGCCCCACCTGCAGCTACAGGCGCCCTGCTGGCACCCCCTACTTTCACAATGAAATGGACTAGTCCGTAGCGGTGCGGGCACAAAAGATAAACACACGGTAACAGGAGAACTGGAGAATATGTTTTCGGCAGTAGAAGGACCTTCATCAGCTCCCGTGGCTGATGATAGTGGTGGTGGTGTCGGTGTCGGCGGCAGTGGCAGTGGCAGTGGCATGCACAGTGAGGAGGAGACTCAGGAGGAGAGGGACAGAGATGAGGGAGTGAGGGTAGAACCTGCGGTAAGCAGAACTCCCCTTAAAACACTTTGCACCTTGATAAAACCAAAAAATTGAGTGGTGGACAAACTGTTGATGATAACACTACAACAATAAAAGACGTAGGCATGCTTTACTGTATGATTGCATTAGTAGCCTAGATAAACGTTGCACATCATGCAAACGTTCTTAATGAGAATTGTAGCTTTTCAATCTGCATTGGCAGACAAAAACTCATAATAGACTTCTTCAAATTAAAGCACAGGGCCTCTTGAAATGATAAAAAAAAATGTATATTTATATATATATATATATATATATATATATTTTTTTATATGTATTTATATACACATATAGATGTAATATATATATATTTTTAGGTGACCAAATGTTCCAGTTAACTTTGATAAAGTGAAAACCCACAGTGAGAGGGTCAAAGTTGGACAACGCCCAAATACAGCTATTTTAATGTACACAGTTTCATGGATAACATTGTGAAGCCTCTGTCATGATTGACAGGTCGGAAAGTAGACACGCCCCCTGCTTTATTGTCAATTTTAAATAAATGGGACAATATTTTTGAGCAAATTCAAAACCTTTTTTGTTTAATTACAGTGTGTGTGTGTGTGTGTGTGTGCGTGTGTGTGTGTGTGTGAGAATTTGTATGGTCGCACTTGTATGTTTTGTTAGTGTGATATGTGATTTTCCATTACATTAGTTTATGTAGATTGTCTTGTTTTTTATTCTTATTTCTATTCATGCTTTGTTTTAATGTGTATGCTGTTAGTAATGTAAAGCACTTTGGCTTTACTTGTAATAGCTATACAAATAAAATTGACATTGACAATAATTTACGAAATGACCACCATGCTGTATTAAAAAAGACTTGAAAGTAGCAATTAAGGCCAAAATTCCATTATTAAAGGTTTATTGAGGTAATAAATCAAGTGAGAAGTAGGGTCATTTTCCCAAAGACTTCTATAGAAACTGACTTCTTTTTGCAAACAGTGGAGTCGCCCAATGCTGAAAATTAGATAGAATGCAGATTTAAGGCCCTTCCGCATTGGCTTTATGAAGCTTTCTGAATCATTTACCTTATTTTCTTGAGCCCTTTAGATGGCACTCTAAAGGAACGTGCAGGGCACTGTAGTTTTAGCAAATGTTACTCAAAGTAAATAGTTTATTTGTTTTTTCAGTGGCGGATTAACAGCAGCAGGACAGTGTATGTGTGATTGAGTCAACATATACTGCAATGTGTGTGTGTGTGTGTGTGTGTGTGTGTGTGTGTGTGTGTGTGTGTGCATGCATGCGTGGTGATAAAGGAACATGTAACCCAGTGGCTCAGGTGTTTTTTAACAGTGTTTGAACAACAGGTTATATGGCACAGAGGCATGAGATAGTAGGCTTTGGCTGCATAGGATCAATTCATTGTTGGTTTTGTTTCTTTGATTGATTGATGTCAATCATACATTTATTTAGGCTGCAAATTTGTTGTATAAAACAATAGTGCAGGTAAAATTGGTGGTGCTAGTTCCATACCTAACATTTCACACAAAAAAGTACAATTATGAAATACATTCTCCTAGATATTATTGTATCTGAACTTGTGCTGAATACAAAAAGTCATAAAATACTGCGGTACATTTGTTTAAATAGACAACAATGTTAGAGCATGCCAAAACCCTCTGTGTCTGAAAATCCCCTCAGACCCCAGAGGGTTAAAGGAGGTTTTTAAACCCTTGTGAATGGAATTACAACATCAGACTTAGCGTCTGAGTTGAAAAGGTAAAACTGTAAAGCTGGATCAACTAATGAGACGGCTGACTCATGGACTTCTAATCCATTGTGCTCTGCACTTGTGGGTTTCAATCCCATTTTTGTCATCTAGGTGTTCTTTCCTGATAATCTTATAGGGATAACCAAAACTTCACCTAATTAAGCAGCTAGTTATCCAAAGGTCAAACTTAACTAATCTCAAGGTTAACTTCATCATTATGTAGCAGACAAGAATGCAGGCATGCATGTTTGACATTTTGGAAGATGCTTTTATTCGCTTTTGTTCCTATACCAATCTAATGTAGTTAATCGTTTTCAAAATCGATAAGCTTAGCAAACTGGAAACAGGGGGAAACAGCTAGCCTGGCCTCAACAAATTACCAAATTGTATCTTGTTGGTTTGACCCAAAAAACTGAAAAGTAAAAAGGACAAGTTATGGTTTTAGGGGACTTGCATGGTAAGTTAACGGACCCCTGGCTCTACTGTAGCTCCAAAGTTAGCAGACAAACATAAAGGTGGTATTTATCTTCTCAACTCACTCCTGAAGTGAGTCCATCTGTCTGTCTATCTATCTTGCTAGCTATTTTCAGATTAAAGTCTGCACAAGTCACAACACTTACTTTCCCATCAAGGCTGGTTGCGTCATCGTTACCATGGAGCACAAGCTGGCCAAAAGTCTCAATTGTATTCTCTATTTTTGTTGTGGTTGTGTATATTTCTGTTGGGGTTGTTTGAATTTCTGTTTCTGTTTCCTGTATTTCCCTATTGATTGTTTATGTTTCTGTACTGTGGGTTTTGTTTCCTGTTGACTGTGTGTTTCTGTGATGATGGTGTAGGTTCTGTTTCCTGTTTTATTTAGGTAGTCTGGTTTTCTGTCTTGTCTTGTCTAGTTTTACTTCCTGTGTTTTCCCACCTGTCTGATTGTTCTGCCCTGCCCTGATGTGTTTCACCTGTTGTATCACCTGTCCCTTGTTTGCTCGTTACCTCTTGTATTTAGCCTCTGTGTTCCCTTTGTCTTGTGTCAGCTCATTTTGTGTTTGTTCCTGTGTGTTTGATCTGTGCTTCCTGGGTGCAGGCAAGATGGCGGACTAGGCAGTCAAGCCTTTTGGAGCTCTCGCTCAAGTTCCTCGGAAGTTAAAAATACTGATTTTTTTCTTCTCGAAAAAGTGGTTGAGTACAAGTTTAAATGTCAAGGAAAGGTAAGGGGAAAGTTTCCAGCGATACATGTCAAGAAATGACGACAAACAATGGAGCTAATTTTAGCCAAATGGCTAAAGTACCGGCGGCGCTGCTACAGCACGACTATTCGATGGAGGACATGGAAGAGACGTTATCGGGGTCGGATAAGCAGCACTTTGACGAGTTGGAGGACTGTTCATCCAAGGAGAGTTCCGGTTCGGAAATATTTGAGGCCTAATGAGGAGGATTATATGGCTGCAGTTCTGGTTGTGATAAACACACTGGGCACCAGGTTTGATAAACAGGAGAAACGGCTAGGAGCTATAAAGGCTCAGATCAAAGAGAATACCGTAATGATTGGCAGCTTGGCAAAAGCTCTGGAGTTCAATGCAGCAGAACTCAAAGAATGTAAAAGTAAAGTGGTTAAATTAGAAGATGGAATGACATTGCTGGAAAAAGAGAACGCGGACCTCAAAGAACGAACGGCTGAACATGAAAGGTACAGTAGGAGACTTGAGAATAAAATGCATGAAAGAAGTGACAAATGAAAACACGAGAGGAGGTGATTAACCTGCTGAAGAAGGTGGCTCCGCTCTGGGCACAGAAGATGGAGGAGATGGTAGACACGACTCATCAAGTGGGGAGAAAGGAGGAGAAGAGAACATGACAGGTGATTATCCAGTTTGTGAAACGGCAACAGAGAGATGGGATCTGGAGGATGACGAAGGAGTCGGAAGTGTGCAAGGAAGCGGGGGTTCGTTTCTCTGAAGATCTAACCATGGCTGAGAAACAGGCAAGAGAAGCTTCGTGGCCGCAGATACAAGAAGCGAGGAGGGCCGGGAAGAAGGCTTACTTTCGCGGGCCCTTTCGATTCATTAATGGGCAGACGATTTAGAAGAAACACAGACATGAGACTCAACAGGTGACATAAGAGACTTTAAACAAGTGAGGGGGAAATAAATGGTTTATGATGAGGAACCTCTGGGCAGAGAGGGCACTTCAAAAGACGTAAGTTCTATACTTTGTTTAAAAAGTTAAGGCATTTATTGGCCCTGGCTTTAGTTTATGTTCTTCCTTAAGTCAGAGATTTCTTTTCTATCTTTAAATGTAAGAGGTCTAAAGGACATTGTAACATTACTTTATATATATATATATATATATATATATATATATATATATATATATATATATATATATATATATATTTATTAAGGGACTTAAAGCACATTGCATATTTTTACAAGAGACTCATTCATGTGAAGAGAACACATCTTTTTGGAAAAAAAACTATCGTTCTGGGGGTGTGGCAATATGTCTGTGGATTTCCATGGGAGGTAGTCACAGCTAAAGGGGATAGCTGACTCAAAGGAAGAGTCATCATCATTTCTGGAAAGCGTTAAACAACATATACCTCAAATTGAGGAGGGGTTCAAAGATCGATGTGAATCTGAGATTAGTATGAAAGAATTGGATATAGCTTTAAAGCAAATGTCAGTAGGAAAATCCCCGGGTCAGGATGGATTAACCTAAAATTTTTATAAATTTTTCTGGGAAGATATAAAATTATTATTTACCGCCCTAAAGGAATGTATTAAAAACAACAATTTACTAGCAACTATGAAACATCCATCCATCCATCTTCATCCGCTTATCTGGGGTCGGGTCGCGGGGGTAGCAGCTCCAGCAGGGGACCCCAAACGTCCCTTTCCCGGGCCACATTAACCAGCTCCGACTGGGGGATCCCGAGGCTATGAAACAAGGTATTATTATTCTATTACCTAAAGCTGGCAAGGACAAAAGATACATTGATAACCCGAGACCAATTACTCTATTAAATGTGGATTACAAATTATTTACTAAGGTTAAAGCTAAAAGGTTGAAAGACGGTATAGAACAGATAATAAGCACAACTCAGTCGGGGTTTCTCAAAGAAAGATCCATTCACAATAACATTAGACTAGACTGACCTACTAGATTATAACAACTGGATTGATGACAGGGGTTTTATTCTGTTTTTAGATTTTTTTTCAAAGCTTTTGATTCAGTGGAACATGCATTTATATTAATATCTTTAGAGTATTTTGGTTTTGGCTCAGAATTTATCAAGGTCATAAATATGTTATATAAGGACAGTAATAGCTCAGTTTCTCGCCACCATGGATCAACTAGAAGATTTGAGGTTGAAAGAGGTATTCGACAGGGTTGCCCTTATTCACCGTTATTATTTTAGTAGCAGAACTGTTGGCAATTTACATAAAAAAACAGCCCGGATATAGATCCTTTAAATGTGCTGGGTAATTGCCTATTTATTTCTCAGTTGGCAGACAATTCTACCGTATTCCTCAAGAAGTCTGAACGGATCCCTCTGGTGATTAAGAGAATAGAGAGATTCTCTAAAGCATCAGGTTTATATTTAAATGTTAAATGTGAACTAATGGCTATACATGACCACCCGCTTGTAGATTTGTATGATATTCCTGTTAAGAATGAAGTGAAATATTTAGGGGTGGTAATAACAAAAGATTGAGAAAAATAGAGAAGAACTAAATATTGAGGTTGGTATAAAGAAAAGTAAAGCTATACTGAATTCTTGGTTACAGAGGGATTTGTCTATTTTGTCTAGTTTTAATTACTAAAATTGAATCACTATCTAGAGTTATGTACCCTCTCTTACCATCCCTGATAATCTAATTTAAATTAATGAATCAAACTAATTTCAAATTTATTTGGAAAAACAGACATTATCTGAGAAAAGGTGATGTAGTGAAAACCTTAGAAGAAGGGGGTTTAAATGTGATCGACTATGAAGCAATGAACGGAGTGATAAAACTGAGGTGGCTACAAAAATGTATTCAAGATAGGGATGATTAATGGTATTACATTCCTTCTAAGATATTTGACAAATGTGGTGGGATAGACTTTCTTTTAAGATGTGAATTTAATGTTCCTAAACTACCTGTCAAGCTGTCTAGATTTCATAAGGAGGTTCTCTTGTACTGGAAAATGATTTATAAACACAACTTTACTCCACATAGTTGCCCAATATGGAATAATAGGTGCATCCTTTATAAAGGGAAATTGTTATGGTGATTGGGTTGAGAGAGGTGTCTGGTCTATTCTACATCTGATGGATTTAAGTGGATCTTTTTTGGAGTATGATAAATTCATTAGTAAATTGTATGTGAGGTGTACCATGAAACAATACTCAGCAGTTATTAAAGCAATTCCACAGGCAATGGTGAATTTGGTTAAAGGCATGTTGCAGTATGATGCAGTAGTACCACGTATGCCTTCTCTGTTGGTTGAGGAACTGGATTTTAAGGTGACAACATGCCCAAACAAATTAATCAGGGGTGCCCTTACATCTGTATTATTTCCTTTACCGTTGAAAAGAAAGAACTTACTTAAAGTCTATCCTGAAGAGATTGTAAGGAGAATAAGAACCAGATACCTCACTCTTCCTGTTTTACAGAAAGCAAAAGAAACTCATGTTAAAGTGTTGAATGATATACAGTCAGGTCCATAAATATTGGGACATCGACACAATTCTAATCTTTTTGGCTCTATACACCACCACAATGGAGTTGAAATGAAACGAACAAGATGTGCTTTAACTGCAGACTTTCAGCTTTAATTTGAGGGTATTTACATCCAAATCAGGTGAACGGTGTAGGAATTACAACAGTTTGTATATGTGCCTCCCACTTTTTAAGGGACCAAAAGTAATGGGACAGATTAACAATCAGAAATCAAACTTTCACTTTTTAATACATGGTTGCAAATCCTTTGCATTCAATTACAGCCTGAAGTCTGGAACGCATAGACATCACCAGACGCTGGGTTTCATCCCTGGTGATGCTCTGCCAGGCCTCTACTGCAACTGTCTTCAGTTCCTGCTTGTTCTTGGGGCATTTTCCCTTCAGTTTTGTCTTCAGCAAGTGAAATGCATGCTCAATCGGATTCAGGTCAGGTGATTGACTTGGCCATTGCATAACATTCCACTTTTTCCCTTAAAAAACTCTTTGGTTGCTTTTGCAGTATGCTTCGGGTCATTGTCCATCTGCACTGTGAAGCGCCGTCCAATGAGTTCTGAAGCATTTGGCTGAATATGAGCAGATAATATTGCCCGAAACACTTCAGAATTCATCCTGCTGCTTTTGTCAGCAGTCACATCATCAATAAATACAAGAGAACCAGTTCCATTGGCAGCCATACATGCCCACGCCATGACACTACCACCACCATACTTCACTGATGAGGTGGTATGCTTTGGATCATGAGCAGTTCCTTTCCTTCTCCATACTCTTCTCTTCCCATCACTCTGGTACAAGTTGATCTTTGTCTCATCTGTCCATAGGATGTTGTTCCAGAAATGTGAAGGCTTTTTTAGATGTTGTTTGGCAAACTCTAATCTGGCCTTCCTGTTTTTGAGGCTCACCAATGGTTTACATCTTGTAGTGAACCCTCTGTATTCACTCTGGTGAAGTCTTCTCTTGATTGTTGACTTTGACACACATACACCTACCTCCTGGAGAGTGTTCTTGATCTGGCCAACTGTTGTGAAGGGTGTTTTCTTCACCAGGGAAAGTATTCTTCGGTCATCCACCACAGTTGTTTTCCGTGGTCTTCCGGGTCTTTTGGTGTTGCTGAGCTCACCGGTGCGTTCTTTCTTTTTAAGAATGTTCCAAACAGTTGATTTGGCCACACCTAATGTTTTTGCTATCTCTCTGATGGGTTTGTTTAGATTTTTCAGCCTAATGATGGCTTGCTTCACTGATAGTCACAGCTCTTTGGATCTCATATTGAGAGTTGACAGCAACAGATTCCAAATGCAAATAGCACACTTGAAATGAACTCTGGACCTTTTATCTGCTCCTTGTAAATGGGATAATAAGGGAATAACACACACCTGGCCATGGAACAGCTGAGCAGCCAATTGTCCCATTACTTTTGGTCCCTTAGAAAGTGGGAGGCACATATACAAACAAAGTTGTAATTCCTACACCGTTCACCTGATTTGGATGTAAATACCCTCAAATTAAAGCTGAAAGTCTGCAGTTAAAGCACATCTTGTTCGTTTCATTTCAACTCCATTGTGGTGGTGTATAGAGCCAAAAAGATTAGAATTGTCGATGTCCCAATATTTATGGACCTGACTGTATATCCATGTAATAGGTTTCTGAAACAAAGATTTAACATTGACAAGAATAATTGTACTTTTTGTGATTCAGATATGGAAACCTTAGAACATTTATTTTTTAAGTGTAGTGTAACTAAATCTTTTTGGGATTTGGTCAGAAATTGGATTTCTGAAAAGGATTCAGAAGCACCATCTTTGCACTATGGGGACATGAAATTGGGAGTGTTAATGGAGGACAAAAAAGGGACCAGATGTATTAACACTTTGATTATTTTAGCTAAACAGTTTATCCACAAATGTAGATTTTTAAAGGTGAGACCTTTTATTTTGTGTGTTCGTGAATGAGTTACGTATTCATAAAAAAATCTTTGAAATGTATAAAAACTAAACAAGTGGGGGATGTGTTATAGATCATACAAGTATTGGTTGTGGACTAGACCTCTATTTATTTATTTTCTTTTATAATTCAGTTGTTTATTTGTTATAGTTGGATACCTAGTCTGTATTTGGTACTCCGTGTATTAATTGTTAAATGAAGATTGTAATGGCCTGAATTTGTTAAATAAAGATTGGATTAAAAAAAAATTTTAAAAAATTCTGTGCTTCCTGGATTTCCCTGTTGCTACACTGTGGGATTGGTTTTTGCCTGCTCCTCTCAGGACTCCCTTTGTTGAGTGTTCTGTTTTTTGGTCAAATAAATCCTCAAACTTTCTCCTGCCTGCTCTCTGCGATTGGGTCCTCTAATTCCTTGAACTGTAACAATTTTGTCATTATGTATTGGGGTTAATTACTACCAAGGCATTTTGTGTCTGGATATTTGATGCTGAGTCTCTTTTTTTTATTTAAATTATTTTGTGCTGTTCCTCCATTTTCTCTGTGCTGTCTAGCTGTCAGTCGATACAATTACAGTAATAAATGTTAACTGACCCTCCCATTCAATTTACTGTGTAAAAACACCTTTTAACTTTATGTCTGGATTAACAAACACATGACAACCTTGTAAATGATTCCTAATTATGCATTTTAAGTTTTATTTGAGTTTGCAGGTATTTCATGGTGTGGTTCATAAAGTATAACCATTCTCACATTTTGTGTGTGTGCGTGTGTGACAGTGAGTATACATGTAGTCGTCAAGCAGTGAGAATGCGGTTGCATTCTGATAAAGGTCAAATCATGCTAGCAACTGCGTTAATTATCTGGTGCATTGGTTAATGCTTGTCCAAAACGGGGCTAATGAATAAATGACATTAGAAGCTATCATTTAGCTGCACAGAGCACAATCGATGTCATCTTGTATACATCTTTTTTTATTTTTTTTTTATTTACGATCAGTACTATCCCGATTCCAAGCTCTTCCGCAATCATCTACCACAATCTATTTTTGAATTCCGCATCTCTGTACTCTTTGTTACACAAGTCACTCACTCCACTTCACGCCCTCTCAGATCCTCAAATGTTGGTCTTGTATCCATTCGTCGCTCCAACTACAAGACCAAAGGTTCTATTTTGTATAGGCTTCGCCATCTAAGAGCTGTTGCTATTGGGTTTATCATTTCGCGCATGCGCAGTCGTGAAGATTTCTTTCACGCCCTTGTGCCCTGCACAGGCCTCTATTACGTCAGCAGTTACTGTATATCACAACTGCGCAACCATATATCTGCTCCCTATTTTTCTACAGCGACAAGCAGTTTGAAGACTTCGAAGAATAGCCAGATCTCCACCCGAGCTGCGAGGCGTGCCTCGGCCCGTTCGCTGGGCTGGCACCCCGCTGGCCACCAGCAGTTCTGTGCCCGCTTACCGACAGAGGAAACAAAGTGGAAGATGGCAGCCGGCTGGACAGTCGGGTAAGTTAAGGATACCACCAGCAGCGACACCCAGACATCCCGGAAGGGACCTCTTTGGCGGATACGAGTCCACTGACTCAATCCCCCCGAAGATGGTTCTCTTGCCAGCTCTCCCTCCTTCCCGTTGGGAGAACTGGAGCTCGAAACAGCAGAGGATTACGAAGCCAATCCAGGTCAATGCTCGCTTCACTGACCGCACGTACCTGTGTACCGCCTGGGTGACCGCGGCACAGAACAACCTCGCTCTGCTCGCTCTGCTGTCTCCGCCATGACCTTTAAGCCTTGGCTGTCTCCCCAGGGAGTTATATCAACATCTGGCTGCACATATCACAGCGGGACATCTGCCTGTATAGATAACTCCCAGCCAATAGCAGATGTGCACTCTTGGGCGGTCCCACTGCCCCTGGTGGGTTGTTTAGACAGCACCTTGGACAGCCACGAGCTGTAGGTAGTGGAGGGGATGCGGAAACACATCTCCCGGTTCCAGCCCCACCTACCGACGGCGCGGCCATGAGGCCCGGCGGGCAGCACCCACCTGGTCTAATCCACTCTCCGATTTGCAAACAGCGGCGACAGTGACGGGGCGCTGGGAACGCGTGTCTCACTCCAGCTAGAGTTGGAAACTTAACAGCGCTTTTAAGGGCCACACAGAGCAGCTTTTCCCTCTCAGTGTTAGGCCTGCTGCTCCTAGGTAGCTTCTCTGTCTCTTCTCTCTCCCTCCCCTTTGTCTGTCCTAATTACAGGAGTGGAGTCTGGTGTGTGGGAGTCAGGGTTCCAGCTGCATCTCATTTACCCCAATCAACCTCTGCTTCATATATACCCAGTCAACCCTCCACTCTGCGTCAGATCATAGTCAAGACGACCACAGTTAGTCGCGCGCATCGCTACCTGTTTGCTATTTGTGTATTTGCCTGTCCTGATCCTTTCTCTTGTGCTTCAGCTACTATTGGAACCTGACTCCTGCTACCGCTTCACTCTTGCCATCCACAGGACCAGACAATCACCACCGGACCTCACCACTAGCTGACCACTGGATTACTCTGACGGAACCACTCCTGCCTGGAACCACCGGACCTGTTCGCCTCTCTGGAAACCTGGACTTGCTTTTACCCTTTCCGGAAACCTGGACTTGTACTTAAGTACTTTGAATAAACCTGTTAACTCTCACTCTGGCTCTGCGTTTATGTCTGCATTTTGGTTCTGCTCTTGTTTCGAACATAACACTCAGTCAATCCGCTGCATCTTGCGGCCACTGAAACACGTTCCCCTCACTCACAGGCTCGCAGCCACGCTCACGTGCGTTACGCAGGCAAGGAATTAACAGGTTCAAACACCCACTCCACAGTGCGTGTTGATAGTCTACCCAGTTATTCTCCACCTCCCAGCTGATTACGCAGATTGGTGAGAGTGCTGAGTAGAGGATGACACGGGAATCGATTGTCGTTCCCATCCCGAGCCCACGAAAATACTTAGTCATATCCTGATCACGTGACTGCCCTCCCAAAAAAATCCTGTCCTGCAAAATCCCGAGAGAGACTCCCGAATCCTGTCCCGCTCCCGTTTCGTTCCCTATGTTGTCTAAAGTTACCAGACTCTGTTGCGGACTCTGTCATGGATACAGGCTTCACACCGCAAGCAGGCTCGCGCGCCACCTGGCGAAAAAGAGAGAAAGAAAAAGAGAGAAAGAGACGTTGTCCATCGCTGTCTGCAGGATAACTAGCCAGTTGATAATGCGTGTGTGCGTTTGGTTAATCGCAGTCAAATCACTGAGGTTGCCTCGAAATTTAGGCTACACTATACATGCATTACCTGCAGGCCTAGGCGATTTTATTTTGTAATTCCTAACGGAGATCTTCTCGCACTCAAAAAACACATTTCTCCGACCAACTCCTGCCCGCTCCCGTTGATTTCTATGCTCTATTCCGTCCCTATCACGTTACAAACAGTGATATTGACTCCCGTACCACGGGACTCCCACGGGCATACCGTGACGGGGAGGGGAGAGCTCTGACTCGATGACTGCCCCGCCATGCATCCCCAGCGCTCTCTGTTGCTATGGCAACAGACAACACACGGATGTGCGCGCGCCTGCTCTCGGAGCGCAGCGCAGCGTGGGAAAGCCTGTTACAATAATAATAATGTATACTTTATTAATCCCATAAGGAGAAATTACAATGCCCACAAGCTCCCACCCTTTGGAATCTTCTCCCTCATTCTGTAAGGTCTGCGAATCTTCGGAGAGTTTTAAGTGTCTTTTAAAAACCCACCTTTATACACTAGCCTTCCTGTAAAGGCCTTTATGCTGTATTATTTTTTCATATGTATTGCGCATGTGTGTGAAGCACTTAGTAACTGCGGGATTTTAAAAAGTGCTATAAATAAAGATTTACTGACTTACTTACAATTCCGTACAAAAAATACGAGCTTGTAGGACTGTATTTATATAGCGCTTTTCTAGTCTTAACGACTACTCAAAGCGCGTATAGATAGTACAGGAACCATTCACACACTGAGGCCAAGGCTGCCATACAAGGGGCCACCTGCTCCTCAGATAAACATTCACACTCATTTAGACTCCAATGGCACAGCATCGGGACATTTTGACATGGGACTGCAGGGCCGGGGATCAAAACAACGACCATCCAATTGGCAGACGAATGATCTACCACCTGAGCCACAGCCGCACCGTGCATGTGCAAAGACTTTAAGTGAACATGTTTCACTAAGGTTTTTTTTTTTGGTTCATTTTTTAGTCTTTATTTTTGACAATTGATTTTTTCTCTTTCTTTTCACTGCAAATGTTGTTTGCCACAAGCTTATATGCAGTACACTAGGTCTGGCGGAAGTGCAGATGGGAATGAACAGAGCGAGTAAAATAAAAAAAGACTGTGTTCTGCTAATCCTTGTCTCATTTGTGGTCTGATAAAAACTAAGTTCATCAAATTCAGTGTCATATCGCTGTTTTCCAAGATGCTGTAGCTGCAATCTGATTGCCATGGTTATGTATTACGTCCAACTATTATCCACAAACCATGTCCTTTCTCTAAAAGGAAAAAGAATTATGACCAAGAAAGTCATAAAAAAATCATGTCCAGGCACTCAATGTTGGTTACAAAAAAGATAAAAAGGACTTGTTTTTAGGCAACTGGGTAGCTCACCTGGTAGAGCAGGCGCCCATATATGGAGGTTTACTCCTCGACGCAGCAGCCGCAGGTTCGACCCCTTTGCTGCATGTCATTCCCCTTTCATGTCTTCAGCTGTCCTATATAAATAAAGGCCTAAAATGCCCCCCCCCCCCCCAAAAAAAAAGGACTTGGTCGTGCGGGGCTTTAATTATTAAAAAGCCTTAATAACAAATTCGATTTTTTAACATTTGGTTATCCATTTTTGTTAACCCACTATGATCCGACATTATTATGGCAGCTGAGAGACAAGCAGGAAAGGTACCCTGAATGAAAATCACTATGCAGTTAGCTACTATAATGGCCATTCCAGGTGGCTCCTTTCTGTGCTTACTTCGGGACGGATTAAGAGACAAGCGTGTAAGAATGATGTTTTTTTGGAAAGCTATAGTAAGCTTATGTAGCTTGCATTGATATACAGTGGGGAGAACAAGTATTTGATATACTGCCGATTTTGCAGGTTTTCCCACTTACAAAGCATGTAGAAGTTTGTAATTTTTATCATAAGTACTCTTCAAGTGTGAGTGACGGAATCTAAAACAAAAATCCAGAAAATCACATTGTATGATTTTTAAGTAATTAATTTGCATTTTATTGCATGACATAAGTATTTGATATATCAGAAAAGCATAACTTAATATTTGGTACAGAAACCTTTGTTTGCAATTACAGAGATCATACGTTTCCTGTAGTTCTTGACCAGGTTTGCACACACTACAGCAGGGATTTTGGCCCACTCCTCCATACAGACTTTCTCCAGATCCTTCAGGTTTCGGGGCTGTCGCTGGGCAATACGGACTTTCAGCTCCCTCCAAAGATCTTATATTGGGTTCAGGTCTGGAGACTGGCTAGGCCACTCCAGGACCTTAAGATGCTTCTTACGGAGCCACTCCTTAGTTGCCCTGGCTGTGTGTTTCGGGTCGTTGTCATGCTGGAAGACCCAGCCACGACCCATCTTCAATGCTCTTACTGAGGGAAGGAGGTTGTTGGCCAAGATCTCGCCATACATGGCCCCATCCATCCTCCCCTCAATACGGTGCAGTCGTCCTGTCCCCTTTGCAGAAAAGCATCCCCAAAGAATGATGTTTCCACCTCCATGCTTCATGGTTGGGATGGTGTTCTTGGGGTTGTACTCATCCTTCTTCCTCCAAACATGGCGAGTGGAGTTTAGACCAAAAAGCTCTATTTGTGTCTCATCAGACCACATGACCTTCTCCCATTCCTCATCATCAGTCATTGGCAAACTTCAGACGGGCCTGGACATGCGCTGGCTTGAGCAGGGGGACCTTACACAGCTCTCTGGTCTTGGCCATTGTGGAGAGGTTGGAGTCTGTTTGATTGAGTGTGTGGACAGGTGTCTTTTAAACAGGTAACAAGTTCAAACAGGTGCAGTTAATACATGTAATGAGTGGAGAACAGGAGGGCTTCTTAAGGAAAAACTAACAGGTCTGTGAGAGCCGGAATTCTTACTGGTTGGTAGGTGATCAAATACTTATGTCATGCAATAAAATGCAAATTAATTATTTCAAAATCATACAATGTGATTTTCTGGATTTTTGTTTTACATTCCGTCTCTCACAATTGAAGTGCACCTAAGATAAAAATTACAGACCTCTACATGCTTTGTAAGTAGGAAAACCTGCAAAATCGGCAGTGTATCAAATACTTGTTCTCCCCACTGTATGTTCTTTGTAGTCCTCATTTACCGGAATCTCTACAACGGAGGTGAAGAGTGTGACATTAGTACGAACCATAGAGTCACAATAGCCACATCTATGGAAAAATACGCCAGGTTGAAATATGCCCTACTCATCCTTAGCACACCCACACAGGGGTTTCACTTATGTGTTTGATTAGACATTTTCTGAGGACTGTGTGGGTGTGTAGTGTGGGCGTGTGTGGACAATGCTCAATTGACAGTTCACTGTTCAACCTGTCTCATTTTAAGTAATTTTATGTAATAAGTAATACACCTGACCATTGTTTAATGTTTCAACCTTTGGGTTTTATCTTAGAGACCATTAGTGCCAAACCTTTGAATGCATCTCATTATTTAGGTGCTTGCATTTTTTTTTAGATACTCTTTAGTATCGTAGTAACTTTATCAGAAATGTGCAGTGCTGAAGTTCCCAATGACAGTGACCAATCAGCTCTAGATGAGTTCACAATTTTCTGGCTCGAGAAAGTGACTTGTTTTATTGTTATTGCTTTACTCTCTGACCATGTAACCTTTAACCAACCGTCTTAATATACCAATATGCATAATCATAACCATAAAATTCACTGTATTCCAAAGTCAAATTTGTTTGCCTCCCAAACTGACTTTTTTAACAACAGAATACGTTCTGTAAAATTAGAGTTGTGGCTGTTTAAATCTCTCTACAACTGAATCTCATTTTGTCTACATGTGGTTCATTTGAGGTACAACAAGTACGTAGTACAAGGACATTAAGCAGAGAGGACAATTGGACTTGCTGTAATCTCTGTGTCCAGGAGATAGACAGCAGTGAGCAGAGTGACTGCTCTGGGAGAGGAGGGGATTACTGATTAGTGTGTGTGTGTGTGTGTGTGTGTGTGTGTGTGTGTGTGCGTGCGTGTGTGCGTGTGTGTGCGTGCGTGCGTGTCTGAGTGTGAGAGAGAAAGAGAGATAGAAAAGAGTCACTTTATCTGTCCTCTTAGGCTAATATGTTAGAATGCAGTTAGTTACAATAGGAAATTAAATGTGTAAATTGTATAACAGCTTATATAATTGTGGCAACCCGTATCCAGTTATTGTTTATGGCGGTGAGATAATATGACTAAAATCACTACTACCACATGTCATCGTGTCAATGGTAATGTGGCAGCATTTTGTTATAAAACCACTTTGTTGTAGTATAGCTGTAATGGGGATTAGAAATGTAGTGGCTGCCAAGTGATACAATGTTGAAAGTAAAGGGAGCATAAGGTATGTTTTGTGAGAAACCTTTTTAAAGGCACCTGCAAGTTATTTGTTCCTAGTTAGGGCCCGAGTGCCGACAGCGGAGAAGGCCCTATTGAAACTGAAGGAATTCTTCCTTATTTCTTTTTCCCGGCAAATGAATCACCTTTTTGAGGGGCTTAACATACTCATAAACTCACCAAAATTGGCGGTCACATCAAGCCTGGTGAAAATGTACGTATTTTAAGGGTTTCAGGAATAGGCTATGCAAAAATGGCTCGCTAGCGCCCCCCACAAAACTTTTACAATAACAAAACTATTGAGCCCCTGCAGACATTTGACATAGACTCACGAAATCTGGTATGCATATGTATCATGTCAAGACGTACAAAAAAGCTCATTGGTGCCATACCCTTAACGCAACAGGAAGTCCGCCATTTTGAATTGAAAGTTCCAAATTAGTGCGATTTTGGCCATTTCCACATACCACGTACTTTAACGAACTCCTCCTAGAGATTCATCCGATCGACTTCAAATTTGGTCTGTGACATCTTAAGACCTTAGAGATGAAAAGTTATCAAAAGAAAAACTTTTGATCATAGGGCATGGCCGTGGCAGGGTGGCCATTTTGTGCGTTTCACCATCGAAACAGGAAGTGGGTGTAACTTCAGTGTACATTGTCCAATTGGCTCAAAACTTTCCAAGTACAACCCTGACGACATCTACAGACCGATATTGGCTCAAAGTCATAGCGCCCCCTAGTAGCAACAGGAAGTAGGCCCAAAACAGTAGGTGCGTGTCCTTGCGCGTCGGGTTGGGCCCGTCCAACACTGTTTACAGCTTTAATTTTTTTTTTTTTACAGATGCCAGTTAAATAAATAAAATGGATGTGTGTCCCTTAAATAAAGCACCACATTGAGTGTAATTCCACAGGATCATGTCTAAGAGCCAGAAGTCATGTATGTTAAGGGCTAATTCTGACCCAGAACGCAGAGAGATCACACAGACAACGCAGAGCAGTTTTAAAAGGTTTAATGAAACACCGTGTACTCAGTGAAACACAGTTGGTTGTGTCAGGGCGGGGAAAACTCCTGGCTGGTCCGAGGTTGAGGCGAGCTGACGGGGAAGAGTCCAGGTGGTTACGGGACACAAGGTGGACAGGCAGAGATGAGTACACAGGTGTTTTCCCAAGGTGGAGACTGAGACTGGACGGTGAGGCTGGAAGCATGCAGGCACAGCGGAGGAAGCAACAGGTCAGAGCAGTAACTACGGAGAGACACGGTAAGTATGAGCACAGAATAACAAGGGCAAAAACTAGAGTACTACTGGAACTCAGAGCCAAGTTACCACATGAGTTGTAGATAACGAACTGGCACTGAGGGGATGATCAGCCCGGGTTTAAATACTGCTGGGTTGGATCTGGATGATTAGCTGCAGCTGTGAAGATCGGCAATGCATGGTAGAAGCGGCCACGCCCCTTGACCTACTTCCTCCAGACCACGCCTCCAGCACTCCAAACGGAAAAACACAGACAAAACACAAACAGACACACAGGAAAAAGACATCCAAAGCAGGGCGGAGAGAGAGCTGACCATAATAATGTATGTAAATGATACATATGTAATTTAAGATCAGGCTCATTTTAGCGGCAATAATAGTAATTGTAACATAGCTATAGCTTCAGTAATGTGCTAGATGATAAAAATCCCATAGGAAAAAATCTGTAGCTTATCTGTTTATTGTGCTTATCTGTTCATACTGATCTTGTGAGACTAACTGGTAGTGATGTCCAAATGAAGCCTCAATCAACTATTAGTTGTATTTGTTGACCTAACTGGATGGCACTCTTGGTTTAAAGAAAAAGGCTCAAGGAATGGCAATTCAGTGTTCTTTCAACCCTTTGTTGAACAGAGAGTGCTATCCATTGGGTGAAGAAAACAAAATAAACTGCTTCATGAAGCTTCACTTGGACATCACTATTAACTGGAACTTCTCTTTTTTTAATCATTCTGTGCTCATTTGTGTCTGAGTTACATATAAGGGTCCCTTAAGAGCAATACAGAGATGTATAAGGGATGAATAATTAGTATTCTCTGAGACAAATTAAGTTCATTTGAGATAATCATTAAAGCAATATTTGAGAAGTAGGAAAAGCAGAGGAGATATCATCATTGTATAACCCCTGGTCTTATTCATGTCTTATTTCAATTGTTTTTATATGGGAATGGTTTTACACATAAATGTCAGGTCAAATCAACAATTTTACATATTCTCGGAACATTTTCAGTTGTAAATTCCATAAAAATATACTTTCATTAAAAAATCTCATTTCATATATTCAAATATATTTTCATTTTTTTTCTCAATTATCATACAAAGATATTCAAAATAATGCATTTTGATACTACCAGTGTGAGACACAAATAAAATAAAATTAAAATCGTACACATTGGGCATGCATTTTTTTAGTTGTATTTTAATTTTAAGTCTGTTGACTGTAAGCAGATTATGAATACATTTTATTATTAACGCTTAATAAATGAAAAAAAAGTAGTCCATGCATTGGTTACTTTAAAGCTAACTATTGTTATTCCTCATTTTCACTGCTCCAATAAGTTCCTTAAGACTCTGTATTTACACACAACCACGTTGGCTGACTTGCGACAAATGCTGGTTGAAGAATGGGATGCCATCTCACAGCAGTGTGTGACCAGGCTGGTGACCAGCATGAGGAGCAGGTGCCAGGCTGTTGTGGCTGTGTATGGTTCTTCCACACACTACTGAGGCTCCTGTTTGTGAAGTGAATAAAGTGTTAAATTGCCGATATGTCTTGTTTCTTCAAACTTCAATCATCTAATCCACCAAACACTAAACGAGTCAATGGCAGAATAAGCTGTTTGGCATTGGCAGAGAAGATTTGGCAAACTTTTCATGGGCACAACCCACATACTCAGCGCTGCTGCTCATCCCACAAATGCATGTTCCTTACAAATGGGGCACCATTTCACCAAAGGGAACTAAACAGGCTTTCCAACGGTATATAAGATATATTGCCAAAAAGCATTGTTACCACAGAGAAATAATCTACCAAACACAAATTTCCTTTACTTTTTGTGCTAAGTTTATAAAGTGTCCTGACATAACGTCTGTTATGATTTGACACTATAAATATAATTGAAAATTTAAATTAGTTCCCGTCTTTGGGTTACTTTATGCAAGAGCACTCATCCTGTTACATTTTTAATTCTTATGCATTTTAAACAGCCACGCCTTCATGCAAATTGCCTCCACTTAATGGGTTTCACTGCAAGCTACAATATCAGTTTGGTTGTTGACTTCTCTGCATAACTTATTAATAGGAAAATGAGGTTGAGTGGCTCTGTTGACCTCTGGCATTTAGAATGAAGCTACACAAACACTATACACACACTGCCATGCAAAGATGCAACAAAAGTTGTGTGTGCACACAGAAACAGGGACACAACCTTTAGCCCTTACATGATCATTAATTATGAATTACAAAATGAAGTGCAACTATGAGAGATGCTTCCAAGAACCGTGTTCATTGCTGACGTTTCTTGCTGACTATTGCTGAAACTAATTGTAAAATTGATTTATCAAATATTTATTTGGGCAATAAAATGTCAAAGAAATTGTCAAAAATATGCGTAACAAGCAAAATTTGAAACAGACCTCTTTAAATGATTTGTTTTGTCTAATAGTCCAAAACCCATAACAATATGCATTTAATTATCGCATTAGACAATGAAAGACAAAGAAAATGCACATCCTCGCATTTTAGAAGCTGGAACAAGGCAATGTTTCCAACTTGCAGCAATACATCTAGCTCCGCCCAACTCTCACACCAATTTACTGTCATGAGCTCAAGGTCGACATTCTCACCTGTCAACTCCAAAGATCTGGAAGGAGTAATTCAGTACCAAAAGTTCTCTTGTTCTCTTGATTCCATCCGTACCAAACTGTTCAAATCAGTCTTTCATTACTTTATAAATACAGTAGAAAATATTATTCATAGCTCTCTGCAGACTGGTATTTTCCCTGCTTCTCTCAAGCATGCTGTAGTTTCACCTCTGTTGAAGAAAAATAATCTAGATCCAGGTATAATTAATAACTACAGACCAATCTCCAGCAAAATACCTGAAAGTTTGTATACAAACAACTGGATAATTATCTTTCATTTCACTCAATTCATTCAATATATATGATACATACCAATCGGGTTTCAAAGCCAATCATAGCACTGAAACAGAGCTCATAAGAGTAATTACAATAATGACCTTAAGATCAACAGTGGCTCCCAGAGAATTGTGATTTTAGTATTGCTTGATCTCACTGCTGCTTTTGACACTGTTGCCCATGACATTTTAATCAAAGTGCTCATATTTTGCTCATTTTCAGGTTCATAATTATATTTAGAGGGCTTACATGGTTTCATTTTCATAAAACACCATATTTTTGTTGAACTGCACATTGCTGCAGCTCCTCTTTTTACCCTGTGTGTTGAGCTCTCCGTTTTAGCTACCGAGTGAGGCATCTCACTTCTGTTCCATCTTTGTTGGGAGTCACACATGCGCAGTACCTAGGTAACGACTACTAGCTAATCAGAAGCAGAGTTTGAGGGCGTGCCACACTAGCAGCTAGACGAGCATTATAACGTGTGTTACAAAGTCACGCACGTTTGTCACAGAAGTAAAGGCTGGACTACAATAGAGCTGTTTGGAGCAGTTTGTGAACAGTGTTTTCTGTTGGAGATGGTAAGTCCCTTTGGGGTGGACTTTGGGCTTTTTCATTTTGTAAACAACATGCAGCAAAAAGGATATATGACACAATAAAGGAAAGGGAAAAAGCCAAAAAGCATAATATGAGCACTTTGAAGATTAACAAGGGAAAGTGTCTGTCTGTCTGATGTGCACCTATATGTATGTGTGTGTGTGTGTGTGTGTGTGTGTGTGTGTGTGTGTGTGTGTGAGAGAGTGTGTGTGTGTTCTTGTGTGTAAGAGGTCAGGTTTAGCTATATATGAGGAGTGCAGCTTTTAATGAATGTGTGTGGAATGTTTGACTGCTGCTCTACATGGATCAGCTGGTAATCATACTGATACCTATGTGTTCCAGTCAAACAGTTATAATTAAAATAAGTATTGGCATGGTTAGAAAATGTTAAAGCCAGCAATCACTCCGAAAAGAAGACTAATGTAGGCTGCTGTACAAGGTGCCACCTGCTCATTAGATACATTCACATTCCAATGGCGCAGGGTTCAGTGTCTTGCCCAATCACATTTCGACATAGGACTGCAGTGGCAGGAATTGAACCACCAACCTTCCAATTGGTAGACGTCCGCTTTACCACCTAAGCCACATAACCAGTTCAACGATTCATACATGGAGCAGTGATGACTTTGGTAAGGACACTTTAGGATGACTGCAGAGACTGTTGTAAATAATATTGAGAGGTTGAATGTGTTGTGAATCAAATGTGTTTTGGTAAATAATGTCAACACAATCCAATATAGGCAATAACAACTCATATGAAAAGTAAAACAATTTATGGAACGATAAAGTATACCCACATTACTAGGGGTGGTACGGTTCACAAAATCCACGGATAGGTTTGTATCACGGTTTTAGGGTCACAGTTTTCGGTTCTGTACGGTTCTTGTTATTTTTTCTTTTAATCTTTAACACTACAGAAATATACTTCAGCATATGATATATAGCTAAAATTAGCATATTGAATGCATGTTGCACAATACATGCACACAGAGGCAGTTCTATCTATTGTTTTATTTCCGTTGTCATCATAGGTAACATGAAATCCAAAATGTTCCCACACACCAGACTATATACGACGCTGGCGCATCCTCCAACTCCGGGCAGCCTTCCTCATCTCTCCCACTTGACATTTCTGCATGTGACGTGACCTGCAGCACTCCACACTCCACTTGAGGAGCGGTCGGCTCGGTGCCTCTCAAAATCTGATGAAAATATTTTAAACTGACCTTTGTCAATCAAAAAAACACACAGATTCAGCAACTGTATGGCCTATTTCTCGCTTCAAATGTTTTAAGAAACACTTTTCGGTGAACTATTTTCGTAAAATATGAAATCGTATTCAGAACGAGACGCCATTAGAGTCTGATTTGAAATTCGGGAGCAGTAAGAACCACGTGACGCGTTCGTCCAATCAGCTGCCATGTGTTGCGTTCGTCACGCTCATCCCCCTTGTCGTTTCCAGTAAGTGTTTTAACACAGGTGTCGAAAGTGGGCGCTACGGCAGTAAGTGGTTAGTGCACATTAACAGTGTACTGATGAACCGTGCAACGCACACACGCTCCGAACCGAGACAAGCGAACCGAGCGGTTCGGATGTTTTTTCATGAACCGTACCACCCCTACACATTACAGCTTAATTTGTTGACAGTGCTCTCAATATGTTTTTTGAAAGAAAGTAGTGAATCAACCCAGAGACCTAAGTATTTAAAAGAGGTCACACACTCAAGGGGTAAACCATCATTAAAATAAATAGTCAAACATGCAGAGTCACCAAGTGCTTGTCTAGTACCAAACAATATACTACATGATTTGTTAGCAATAAATCACAACAAAATCACTATGTCAATCATTCTGATGCTGTTTAAAGTTTAACGATTAGCATTACAAAGTATTTTATTAAAATATGAAATTAGCTATATTCTTCTCCAATTAACCTCGACCAGTTTCCCTCCAGGACAGGATTTTACTATCAAGCAAAATAAGTCTAAAATATTTATTAGTGTGCTTTCCTATCAATTAAGGTCAGACCTTGAATCTGTGGCTTAAGTTCTGGTAATGATTTAGCATTATCATTAAAACTTAAACGGTCTCTCATTAACTGGATCAGGCGCTGAATGGGATCCACAATGTTTATCATTGCTAGTTAGCCTAGACCTTTTTTTCCTGTGGGAATAAATTACCAAAAGCTTTTATACAGTGGTACAGACTCTGTTAGTACTAAATCAACAAACCTCCTAGCACACATTTGCTCATTTTAGTGGAGATATTTAAAGGATCAGTTGAACATTTTGGGAAATACTCTTTATTTTTTGAGAGTGAGATGACACAAATATCAAGCCTGTGCATTAGATACAGAGCTAAAGTCAACATGTGGTTAGCATGAAGTCTGAAGGCAGGGAGAAACATATAGCCTGGCGCTGTCCAAAGAAACAACCATACCAACACCTCGAAAGCTTACTAAGTAACTTTTTTTTATTTTATTTTTATTAAATTTGTACATAAACAGAAATGTAAAAATGAAAGTTTGGATTATGAAAAGGAGTTAAGTGCTCTAACCATTTTTTGGGGGGCGAACAACAGCTGGGCGCAGGGATTGTGCACAGTTTCCTGGAGTCTTGTCACAGTGAGTTTGTCAGGTTTAGTACTGTGCCTGTAAAGAGACTAATATCAAAACCTGTGATTAACGACCATACCTGGCAACCAGTGCTATAGCTGGAGATGCTGAACAGAAGTACCACATGGATGGATATACTGTGTTGCTCAAGAAATAGCTCCAACTATTAACTCCCTCTAAAATAAAAAGATGTTTTGCATGTATTTTGGTATGGATTTAACATACACCTTAAGAAGCATCGGTACGCATATTTTTAAACCTTGGACAGAGCCAGGTTAGCTGTTTTCCCTGCGTCCAGTCTTTATGTTAAACTAGGCTAAACCAGTGTTGCCAACTATTTTTTGTTTTTTAAGATGTGTTTTTTTTTTTTACCTTTATTGTTAGGACAGCAAAGGTGGGAGAGAGCGGGGCATATTAATTAAGTCATAACGTAATGATTTATGCTACATGTATGCAAGATTTGACCCCAAAAAAAAAAAATGCTAAATTTAACAGCCTCTACCTAGTTTTTATCATTAGCTAATATAGTTTTTTAAGCTGCTAATATTTCATCAATCTGAACCTACCTTTTTATGAAGGCTGCTGTATTATAATAATAATAATAATAATAATAATAATAATAATAATAATAATAATAACTATATAGCACTTTCCAAAACAAAGTTACAAAGTGCTTAACATGACAATAATAACATGGCAGACCAACAATGATAACAATATTTTTTTATCATTTAAAAAAAAGTTTTACATTATTAAAAAAGAAGCAACACAAGAGAATAAGTATAATAGAACAATATTAACTATTTAAAATATAGGTTTAGATCATGCCATTACATATAAAATAAAATGTACCATTCAGGCCACAAACCCTGTAAAAGCGTACTTATAAAGATGCGTTATTAAAATGGATTTAAAAGAGGATAAGAAGCTTTCCAGTCTGATCTCCTCAGGAAGAGAGTTCCAGAGGGTCGGTGCCTAAAGAGAAAAAGGTCACCCTTGGTCCTCAGCCTAGAATGCGGAACAGCTAGAGCCTTGGCTAATGACCTCAGGTTGTGACCGGGCACGTATGATATCAAAGATCTGATATATTCGCAGGTGCAAGTCTGGAGCGGGTCTTAAAAGTTATGAGTAATATCTTAAAATCAATTCTAAAATTTTGAGCCATCCAGCATTTGAGGTCCAGGATGCACTTGTTGAGGGTATTGACTTGAGAAGGGTCATAGTGGTTAAAAGAAAGGTACAATTGTGTGTTGTGACGCGGTCCAGTTGGTCAGTTACGACAGAAGACAAAAAACTTCTCTCAATTAAGGTGGTTTATGTTTAAGAATGCTTGATTCTGATTGGCTGGGAGGAGGGCATTAACCCGGCAGGTTGCCCGCTGACTGAGCCCAGATCAGTCGATACATAGTTTCGCAAGCAAGATACAATGTAGCAACTACGTTATTAAACTAATGTTAGTGATCAGATGCAGCCTTGTGTGGTTGCTATAGAAACTAATTAATAATTATTATTATTCGCTGTAGTTCTAAACATTACAGTGTTTTAAAAATGGACGAATTCATTGTCAATTTTAATATATTTGGAGTAGGGAAGACATTTCAGGACTGGTTAAAGAGCGACGAGGACGACGGAATGACAAAAGAAAAAGCCAAGGCCCAGGGTACCCGTTTCCAAGATCTGACAGATGATGAGCTGCATACAATTGAAGACGGGGCCCTTGAATCAAACACGAAAAAGGCAACTGCCTTTGCTATCAAGGTTTTCACCGAGTGGAAGAGCCACCAGAAGGATAGACTGACAGTGTGTTTGTTGTTGTCAGTTGTGTGGTTGCTATAGAATCTAATTAGCTATAGCTGAGCTAACGTTATTCACCGTAGTTCTAAAGGGGACTACTTTTTGAGGGAGATGAACTCAAACAGAGTATACATTTAATAAGCATGCAATACGAATAAGGAAAAAGCATAATTATTAAAGTATTTGAATCACCTCAAGGCAGGGCTTGTGGAAGGTTACCGCCCGAGACGAAGCCGTCCACAAGCCGGGCATATCAAACTGTTTATTTCCCTGAAGATTCCCGGAGATTATCCCTTACTTATTAAAGCTGGAATAATAATAGAGCTTGTATACAAGGATCTTCCTGGTTTGAGAAGCCACAGTCAGCAGATTGCTGTTTTTCTGTCTTTCCTCGCCCCAAAAAGATTACCGTTACAGTCACAGTTCAATATATGTAAAATGTGCAGGCTATTGTGATTGGTTAATACTAAGGCTGGAGGCGGCCGTGGTTTAGACTTTGGCACTTCCTTGTTGGTGCACAGGCTGGTCCCAAACTCTTGGCACTTGATCCATCCAATGGTAGAGGACAACACCCTGAAAGAGAGATTTCCCGCTCTCCCTCCCCTCGGGTATTCACTCGTTTACAAGGAGGAAGTCAGTTTACTAAGAGGAAATCAAACTGGTTCAAACCAGTCTGACTGCCTCCCCACCCTTAAAGGCATACTATGTAACTTTTCCCTCTTCGGTCCCTCTACAGGTTGTAAAAAATGAGAGATATCTTGCCAGTGGCCTCATGCCCTGGGGACATAAAACAAGTGGGGGGTCCGGGAATCCAGCCCCATGAGATTTTGAGTGTCATACACACACGGTTGCACACTACAGAAGAATTAAACCGATTTTGGACCTGATTCCTATCTCCCAAAAATGGTCAGCATCTGATTTTTTTATGATTCTAAAGATAATCTTGCCAAAGATAATCTTGATTGTGGTATGAGGCAGTGGCACCAGCAGCTGTAATCCTGTACGCACTGTGCGTTAATTTTTTTCTGTGAGACATGCAATTCATCTAATCATAACAATGCGTAAATGCGCACAGGAGCAGCAGCCGACAGCAGCCTTGTATTGCTCTCTGTTCTGTTCACAGTACAAATTTTCTCATTAATATTACGTTATTTCAATGTTCATATTTATGACTCGATCTGTAGATAAACTGGTTAGCTAGGATGTTGTTTGAATCATGTGTGTTAACATGGACATGAATATTGCGGTTATAAGGCTTATCCCGTTTTAGGTAATATTCCGGATATGATGTTTACATGGCACACAGAGAAATCTGCGCATCCACTGCTCTCTCTCTCTCTCTTGCTCTCTCTCTCTCTCTTACAAAACACTTAAGTGTAAAATATTTTTTTTATCTGGTCATTATGATGATGATGATAAATGTACGCTAGGAGGACTCTCATACACATGAAATATTATAAGAACAGCTGATTTCTGGCGCAGTAAACCGCTTCAGCCGGCGGCCTTTTTTGTGCATACTATGACATAGAATCTTGCCGGCGCCACTGGTATGAGGTAGCCTATGTTAAAGAGTGTTTATTTACATCACCCAAATGTATTTTTATTATGTACAATCCAATATCCTGTTGTGAGTGTGGAACACAGAGGACACAGTGTAGTCCTGTACCCAGGCCTGGCTTTTGTGGGAGATTTGTGCTCATATGGAGCTTGTGAGCCAGGGCGGCACTGGCCCACCCACTTTACTCACTGGCCATTTTGTCATGAAAAATATTCAAAATGTATGTAAAAAAAAAAATAAAGAAATAGTAACAGAACTAGTTGTGTGTCTTCTCTTCTGATTAAAACGAAACTGCTTAAACCATAGAATAAGAATCACACAATTAGGAAGCCTTCGGAACGTAGGTAGTTACTATGGTAACAACAGGCAGACTCTCCGGGCTGCCATGAGAAGCTAACGTTAGCTAGCTGACTTTTTAGACAATGTAGGCTACCATGAATGTGTTAAGCTGTTAAAAGTTACCGTGACAACAATGGCTTCTCTTTAAAGTGGTATGGACAGTTTTCTTGGATGGAATACAGTGTAAATAAGGACGAGCTTTTCTGCAGCATGTGCAGACATTTCCCCAGCGGAGCTGACAGCCCATCAGCGAGAGAGGAGTGTGTTTGAGTGCTGGCCCTCACAGAGGTAACATTAAGTAAAACGTGTTTCATGCTTCTTGTGTTATTATTTAAGTTACCTAGTAACCTTCCTATTAAGTAAGACATCGTGAACACTGATGATGGCTTCTAGCTGAAACGCGTTATAAAAATGTTAAAACACGTGTTTTACCCACATTAAATAAGAAGATAACTTATCTGTGAGTGACGTAGTTTTTAGTTTTCTTTGATCCTGTCACTGCTGTGGACTCGATACAAACAAACAATGCTTGGCTGGAAGTTTTCATTCTTTGATTTTCTTTAACTGCTGGTAGCGCATTTGCGGCTCATGATCTGACCATAGTCCTGAAGCAACAATGCACAAAAGATATGTTACATGTGCGATTTCTGTCTGATGTAGGCTATTCTATGTCATTCAGTATGTAAACGCATTCTCTGCTGTTTGGGTTCATGTTTAGTTGCCACTTTGTGCTATAAAATGGTTAATTTTATAACAGTGCTGTGCAGAGCCAATGCTGCTGGTTCTGCCGGTGCAAATATATTTTAGCCTGAATAGGTTAAAATCAACAGGTTTTTGTCTATATTGTTGTGTACAAACTTTTTAGACTTTGTTGGTTGAGCATGTTGTAGACAGTACTGCTATTGCCGTTGTAATGCAGTATGTTGGAAGGTAAAATTGTAGCTGTTTTTTTTAGTTTGTCCTTTTTGCTACTTCTACGTCTTTTTGAAAATGGCCCACTCACTTTTGTACTAACCCACCCAAAATACTATTTCTGCCTACGCCAGTGATAAGGTGCAAACATAGCATTAGTTAGCTCCACGGGTAGCTCACACTCACCAGTGCAACCTGGCTTCCACGGTAGAGCCATCCATAACATTAACCATCCCGATTGGGATGCCGGTTTTGAGTCGGGACTAATTTTAGTCTGTTAAGATTTGAAAAATCAGTCATCAGATCATTATTTCCTGAATTCAGGTGAATTTTTATCCATCAATTTCAAAGTCCTCTGCTGCTCTAAACATGATTGTAAAGTAAATAAAAAGTCAATAAGAGAGGATTAAAACATCAGATTATAGAAATAGGCAAAAGGTTTGGTCTGTTAAAATAAAACTAGTTGGTATATTTGGAAGAAGCAAGAACCCATTGATCAACTTTTAACCTACAATCTAAAACATCTCATCAAGGATCGGGTAGCCTAGCCTTTGGCAGATTAATGTCCACCAATGTCCAATTGGTTGGTATTATTTTACAGCATACTATCTTCTATTATGTAGGCATTATAAAGTTAATGTAATTTCAACCTTCATTCCAAAACCTTTCCGGAAGGATGGGGTAACCTAGTCTGGAAGATTTATTTCCACCAAGTTGGTTGTTAGTTAAATTTCTCTCACACCTACACACACACACACACACACACGCGCGCTTGCGTGCGTGCGGAGGGGGCGAGTCTTCTGCTAATATCCTTAGAGAACTGTCATGTGTACGTGGAAGAATGGCACTGCTTAGTTAAATATCACTTGATGACTCTAAACATAGTACGATCTAACAGTACACACAACATTAACTAACAACAACTTAACTCCACTGGCAAAGTCAGGAGTAGCATGAATTGAGCGAATCCACTCTGCATCCTCTGGCCTGCACTGCTCAGATTTGGTAGTGATGAATGTTGCTTCAGGTCAGACAGAAAATACTTTTGTACTTGTACTGACCTTGTAGGCATTCTCACTGAGACACTGGCAGGTCCGTCTGCCATTCAGATATGTAATTGGACAGCCTCTTTCCTTCACAGTCCGTATTGATTCAGTAAGAAGGTGCGTGTTATTTTTTTAACACGGGACTATCCCATATTTTACTGAACGGGTGACTCCAGCTACATTAACACACAGACATGTGTTTTGTATTTCCTATGTCATTACTCATGAGGTGCCGCTGGTGTATGTTGCCATTTAGTGTCATGGTGGCCTAAAAGCTATTATAAAAGTTTTTAAAGTAAGGCTTTACCGAATGTCATTTTCTTTTTTTACATTCAAAGCCTCTAGGTTTTTCGAATGAAGCTTTGAATGACAAAATCACAAAATGACCAAACACATAAGTTAAGGACAACAGTGTTGTGAGTTTGGCTGGGTCAGAGCAAAACATATTTTCGATTCCTTCAGTTTCAAAGCCCTTCCAAATGGTTCTCTCGACAGTACTAAAGTTATTTGCATGTACTGTCGATGTGAACTGAGTTACAACCGGAGTACATTGAATCTCAAATACCACTTGAGCATTAGAAACTTGAAAAATATCCCTTTTAGAACAGATAAAAATGTGATGTTAATTTGCGATTAGTCCAAGTTAACTATGGACAATCATGCGATTAATCGCTGAATTTCTATAGTTCATCACGATTAATCACATATTTTATCACATGATTAAAATTCTATTATTTTGCATTTCAGAACAGTTTTTAAGTACATATTAACAATCAAAAGCAATTCTTACCAGTGTATCTTGATTGGGAATCAAATGAATGCAAAGAAAGTTACTTTATGAACTTGATTTTAAGATTTGTAATTATTTATTTACTGTAAACAAAAGAAGATGTGTGAATCTGTCATTATTTGCACAATTCCTCCAAGTACCTAACTAAAAAACTAAAAATCCCTATCCTTACCAGAGTCAATATAGTGTTTAGTAACTCCTAAATAATTTTGATTACTCACTGACGTCCAGTGATCACCGGTTAATGAGACAGCGTTTGCAGCACCTTGCAGCAGATCCAGTGTGGCTGCTTTCTCCGTGTCATACAGGCTGTGCGTGGGGCTGCTGTCCCCCTCGACGGCAATGAGACGGGTCAGAACATGCCAACCGTAGTACGTCTTTAAGACCCGAGTCATCTACGATGCTGACAGGTCTGCAGTTAGTTGCCACCCATTTCACAAGAGCTGTAGTAATTTTTTGGGATTTGGTTTCATCTACAGGTCGGCAAGTAGCACTCTCCAAAATAGTGCTTTGCCTGAGTGGGTAGCATGCTAGTGGCTAGCATCAACGTTAACAGTACTACTATGCTTAGCTCGTAGGTGGTAGCTCAAGCTTGACGTGCTTCGGTGATATTTTAATTCGGCTTTACACAATGTGCATATGCTTTCGACTTGCCTACGAGCCGTCCGGGAGTTTTGGAAAATAAAAAGCGCCATTCAGAGTTGTGTTGCTGCTGTCTTTCTCCATCATGCCTGCAGCCTGCACCAGAGGAAGTTTGGCAGCTTGATTATAAGTAAAGGTGCTGCAAAGGGTCAAAATAGTAGCCTGTTAGGTACAACGCAAAGCTGAGTGAAGTGTAAAATAAATTAATAATAGCCGCATGCGATTAATTAAAAATTAACGCGTTATGCTCGGCCCTTAATCGCATCGCGATTAACACGTGCTTAATGCTGACAGCCCTAATATATATATATATAATTTAAAAACATAAATTTGTAGACAAGACAAAAGTACAAATGATGCAGACTGCAAAGAGAATAAATATGGGATTATAACAGGTTAAAAACTAAACAAAGGGCAATGTACTCAGCCAATCTCTGATATATTCATCCCATCGCCCAACCCTAGCGCAACTTTCGAATATTTATTTAGAATTGGAATGTCAACGCTTCCTATCTTTAAACTATTTGCTACACCCTTTTTTTTATAGTGGCACAAACATCAGTCAAACCTTTCTTTGTTGTATGAGTAGAGTAGAGTGCAGGTAATATTAACTTCAATAAGGTTTGTGTCACAGCAGTCCAAATAGGACTCAGCCAATTTCCCAAACTGTCATTGTATTAATTCAAGCGTGACAACAGTATAATTTTACACCACACAATGGCTGTATAATTCCTCTTCTGAAGCAAAGGTGATTGAGCTCTGGTTACACACGTCTGTGAGTGGAGGATTGTTTGTGGGAATGAGTTTATGTGTCACATGTGCTATGTGATCTCTGCTTGCCAAGCCAGGGTCAGTGGCATCAATAAATATGTTACAGGGATCATAGAGCAAGAGACTGACACACAACACACACTGAAGGAGGTTGGTTGAGGGAATATGAGATAGAGACCATGTGAGTAGTATCAGTATGCAGTACACTTTAGCCTCAGGGTGTGTCTATATGTAGCCTTGAGTACATGTGTGTTAAAGAACTATAAGATGTCAACAGGGTTTAGACCCACTATAATACCATGCATTAACCACGTGTGGAGTCTTTTTTTACAGTGGCTGTCTATGAGCTTAATTGGATGTAACATGATACAGCACCTGCGTTTTACTTGCATGGATTTATATGGATTTATATGGCAAATATATGCCTTGAGTATGCTGGTTTGTGGTCCTTGCATCCAGCGTGTGTGTGTGTGTGTGTGTGTGTGTGTGTGTGTGTGTGTGTGTGTGTGTGTGCATTAACTTGAGGGTGCTGGCTGGTATTAGCATGGACAGTTCAGTCACATGTGGGTATATCCTGGTGTCTCTTACATTGACAGATGATGCCTTGGTTAAAGTCCCACAGTTTGAACACTAGCTGCACTGCTGCTGCAGTTCAGGAAGACATGTAGAGTGTTTGCAGCAGACCAACAAATGAGTCATTATTATGCATCATTAGTTTACAATATTAATGGCCAAATTAAGCTTCATGAAGCTTCGTGAAGTATTTTCTTTAATTTCTAAGCGCCCACTAGATGGGACTCTTGGTTTATAGGAAAAAAGGCTCAATGAAAAGCAATCCCATATGCTTTCAACCCTTTGTTCAACAAAGAGCACAATCTAGTGGGCATATTGGCTCAGAAAATAATGACACTTCATGAAGCTTTATTTGGCCACCACTAGTTTACATCTACAATATGGAATCAGTCGCACAAATGTATGTGTATATATATATATATATATATATATATATATATATATATATATATATATATATTTCTTTCTTTTTTTATAAATAAAAAAGTTGCAGAGTTTTAATTTAAAAAAGTTAATCTGGAAATTAATAAATCAGGTTATTAAGTTTTCTTCACTATCAAAGTGGTCCAGTGATAATTGTACATCCACTGGAAGAGTGTAAGCAGGAACTCCTACAATTCTGCATGCTATTTTCTTTATTTTCTGAGCCTTCTGAATGGCGCTCTTGGTTTAAACATAGACAGTATATAAACTGGACCAACAGATCCTGTTGCTCTGGACTAGTGAAGGATATTTTAGAAGCACTTTTCCGGTGAGCGCTGAGCGTTACTGCGCAGCCTCCAACTGAGAGAGACGACGTAAATGTGACGTGAGCAACCTGTCTTAAAGTTGTAAGTCTTCTGGTAGCTGTGCCAAGAGAAATCTCAATCATTCCAAATCTTGCAGAGACGGAGAGTGTAGGTATATGTAAGGAGATTACATGGGTACAGGCTAATTACTGCTAACTACAATGCTAGTTAACATTAGTAATTAAAGTTAAACAGCTAAAGTAAGTCAAAACTGCCTGTGAGCTTCTCCTGTACTAAACGGTAATTCCTCTACTATGCGAAAGTACATCGCTTGGTTATGACAGAGTTAAACAGAGAGCGCCATCTAGTAGGCTAAAAAAATAAAGAAAATGTTTCACAAAGCACCAGCCACATCATACAGACTTGCATTTTACGTGCCTCAAACACTGCCCGTCACACACACACACACACACACACACACACACACACACCCTTTCTGGTCTACATATCATTATCATGCTATAATTCAGCATATCCTATCCTAGCCTTTGCTGAATTATTTTTATCACCGGTGGGGACAAAATGTATCCCCCCCTCAACATGATTAATGCTACTTTACCAATAGACCATACAGTGTGGCAAAAAAGTATTTAGTCAGCCACCAATTGTGCAAGTTCTCCCACTTAAAAAGATGAGAGAGGCCTGTAATTTTCATCATAGGTACACTTCAACTATGAGAGACAAAATGAGAAAAAAAATCCAGAAAATCACATAGGATGTAGGATTTTTAATGAATTTATTTGCAAATTCCTCAGGAAAATAAGTATTTGGTCACCTACAAACAAGCAAGATTTCTGGCTCTCACACTGTAACTTCTTCTTTAAGAAACTCCTCTGTCCTCCACTCGTTACCTGTATTAATGGCACCTGTTTGAACTTGTTATTAGTATAAAAGACACCTGTCCACAACCTCAAACAGTCACACTACAATCTCCACTATGGCCAAGACCAAAGAGTGTCAAAGGACACCAGAAACAAAATTGTAGACCTGCACCAGGCTGGGAAGACTGAATCTGCAATAGGTAAGCAGCTTGGTGTGAAGAAATCAACTGTGGGAGCAATGATAAGAAAATGGAAGACATACAACACCACTAATAATCGCCCTCGATCCGGGACTCCACGCAAGATCTCACCCCGTGGGGTCAAAATGATCACAAGAACGGTGAGCAAAAATCCCAGAACCATACGGGGGGACCTAGTGAATGACCTGCAGAGAGCTGGGACCAAAGTAACAAAGGCTACCATCAGTAACACACTACGCCGCCAGGGACTCAAATCCTGCAGTGCCAGACGTGTCCAGGCCCGTCTGGAGTTTGCTAGAGAGCATTTGGATGATCCAGAAGAGGATTGGGAGAATGTCATATGGTCAGATGAAACCAAAATAGAACTTTTTGGTAAAAACTCAACTCGTCGTGTTTGGAGGGGAAAGAATGCTGAGTTGCATCCAAAGAACACCATATCTACTGTGAGGCATGGGGGTGGAAACATTATGCTTTAGGGCTGTTTTTCTGCAAAGGGACCAGGACGACTGATCAGTGTAAAGGAAAGAATGAATGGGGCCATGTATCGTGAGATTTTAAGTGAAAACCTCCTTCCATCAGCAAGGGCATTGAAGATGAAACGTGGCTGGGTCTTTCAGCATGACAATGATCCCAAACACATTACCCGGGCAACAAAGGAGTGGCTTCGTAAGAAGCATTTCAAGGTCCTGGAGTGGCCTAGCCAGTCTCCAGATCTCAACCCCATAGAAAATCTTTGGAGGGAGTTGAAAGTCTGTGTTGCCCAGCGACAGCCCCAAAACATCACTGCTCTAGAGGAGATCTGCATGGAGGAATGGGCCAAAATACCAGCAACAGTGTGCGAAAACCTTGTGAAGACTTACAGAAAACATTTGACCTCTGTCATTGCCAACAAAGGGTATATAACAGTATTGAGATGAACTTTTGTTATTGACCAAATACTTATTTTCCACCATAATTTGCAAATTAATTCATTAAAAATCCTACAATGTGATTTTCTGGATTTTTTTTTTCTCATTTTGTCTCTCATAGTTGAAGTGTACCTATGATGAAAATTACAGAACCTCTCATCTTTTTAAGTGGGAGAACTTGCACAATTGGTGGCTGACTAAATACTTTTTTGCCCCACTGTATATTATATACCTAAAATAGAAGTATTTTAAACTTAGTAAAGCACTGTAATGTGAACAGTCTACAGTGCAATAGAACGATAAAATCAAAGCGTCAGTTGCTGGTTGTATTTAGGCGCTACAAAGCTCCTCTCCTGGACGCCGGCTACGGAGCGTAACGGTGCGTGACTGTGAGCCGGCTACAGGCACCGACAGATGACAGTCCTTTCAGGAGGTGAGTTTATTTTCCATTGAATATTTAAGTTGGCATGCCTGGCTGAAGAGGCACTATATCCTTGATATTGAAAGAAATTTAATCGCATGTTTTGTTGTGTTGTGCATGATCAAAAAACTTAATTTTAATCGGTCCCACATGATCAGAATGTGGCTGACACTTTTTTCCTCTCTCTCTATTACTTATTTTTTGTCAAACCAACATATTTTATTCACATTAGACTGTCTATTAAAATTGTGTTAATTTAACATATTATTTTTCCGTTACAATAATATGAATTTATTGTGTAATGTTAAGTAATTTAATCATGTTCAGGATACCTGATTTTAGACTTACTGAAACACGAATGTATTGTGTAATGTTAAGTAATTTCATCATGTTCAGGATATCTGATTTCAGACTGTAACTGCAACATGACTTCTTAAAGCTAGAATTATGTAAAGGTATTATGTAACTTTAAGGGAATTTCATCATGTCCCTGGTACCTGAGTGGGGTCTCTAAATCTAACATGATTTGTTAAAGTTAACTCTGTCCAAATGTATTGTAGCCATTGGTTCCTTGATGTGTGTGTGTGTGTGTGTAAATACAGTTGTATGGTGAATTTATTTGCATTGACAAAAAAGGCAGAGTCAGAGTTCTGTACTCAAAATTGTCTATATTGAGTATTAAAACT
This sequence comes from Sander vitreus, assembly GCF_031162955.1. Taxonomy (NCBI): domain Eukaryota; kingdom Metazoa; phylum Chordata; class Actinopteri; order Perciformes; family Percidae; genus Sander; species Sander vitreus. The sequence goes on along the minus strand of NC_135864.1, from coordinate 28,019,023 downwards.
TAGAACGTACCAATTTTACCCAAAACAAATGACTCCGTGCAGTTGCCATAAACAGATTTCACAGAGGGATCAAAAATATTAACCTCTGCATCAACAGCAGTGGATTCAACCACACAACAATGCAAACCACAATGTTTTCAAATTGTTGTAAATTCTGCATACAGTGCAATGATTTTAAATATAAATTAACCACGCTCTATCCATCTTCACAGTGTAACAATAGGAGCATATACATACAGTTGTGTTCAAAATAATAGCAGTCCAACATCACTGATGAACATGAATCAAATTTTTTGGTAGAAGTGATATTTCTACATGGCAAATAATTTACTAGTAAGTGTTGTAGAGTCATAGAAAACCAACAGACCCAACAGTCATGACATGCATGCTGCTCATTCTGTGTAATTGAATCTGTAATTGAAAGGGGCATGTTCAAAATAATAGCAGTGTTGTGTTCAATTAGTGAGGTGATTGATTCTGTGAAGAAACAGGTGTCAATTATGGCTCATATTTAAGGAAGGAAGGAAGCAAATGTTGTGCATGCTGGTTATAGTGCATTTCACACTGAAATACTCCGCAAAATGAGTCGTTCCAGACATTGCTCTGAGGAACAGCGGACTTTGATTAAAAAGTTGATTGGAGAGGGGAAAACATATAAAGAACATATAAAATGACAGGCTGCTCAGCCAAAATGATTTCAAATGCCTTGAAACGGCATCCAAAGCCTGAACGACGTGGGAAAAATTGGTCAACTACCACTCGAATGGATCGAAGAATAGCCAAAATGGCAAAGGTTCAACCAATGATCAGCTCCAGGAAAATCAAAGAAGACTTAAAGTTACCTGTGAGTACTGTTACGATCTGAAGAAGACTATGTGAACAAAGCTATCAGCTAGAAGCCCCCGCAAAGTCCCATTGCTGAAAAAATGACATGTACTGAATAGGTTGAAATTTGCCAAAGGACACATTGACTGGCCACAAGAAATATGGGGCAACATTCTGTGGACTGATGAGAGCAAAATTGTTCTTTTTGGGTCTAGGGACCGCAGACAGTTTGTCCGACGACCCCCATGCACTGAATTCAAGCCACAGTACACTGTGAAGACAGTAAAGCATGGTGGTGCAAAAATCATGTTATGGGGATGTTTCTCATACTGGGGTGTTGGGCCTATTTATCGCATACCAGAGATCGTGGATCAGTTTCAATACATCAAAATACTTGAAGAGGTCATGTTGCCTTATGCTGAAGAGGAAATGCCTTTGAATGGGTCTTTCAACAAGACAATGACTCAATACACACCAGTGTCTTGGTTCCAGATGAACAAGATTGATGTTATGGAGTGGCCAGCCCAATCCCCAGACCTCAATCCCATAGAAAACTTGTGGGGTGACAGATAAAATGCTGTTTCTGAGACAAAACCCAGTAATGCAGAGGAATTGTGGAATGTAGTTCAATCGTCCTGGGCTGGAATACCTGTTCACAGGTGCCAGAAGTTGGTCGACTCCATGCAACACAGATGTGAAGCAGTTCTCAGAAATAATGGTTATTAGGGCTGCAGCTATCGATTATTTTAGTAATCGAGTATTCTACCGATTATTCCATCGATTAATCGGATAAGAAATACTTAGTAAGAAATACTTAGTAAACAGCAATAGTAAATATGTATTACTGCTGTGTACTTAAAAAAAGGCTTTTTGTATATATACACAAAAGACATTTTTTATTGCCAAATTCCAAGTACATTTTTGGTGGCCCAAATGTTAATATTTTTCATCCCCTTCCCCTTCTTGCCTCTGGCTCTTTGCATTGGATATGCAAAAGAGCTGTTCACTAAGCCCAGGTAAATGTGACTGTACAAAGCTTACAGCAGGGCTATTCAACTACACTGTTCTCGGTACACATTTTAAGAAGGCTAATACTGAGTGAGGAGAAAGAATAAAGAATGCAGACATCACCGGCATGATTACGTCATTCACGTGCATATTATGTCACGGTATGTCAGGAATGGCTTGGACCCAAATGCAGTTTAGATGATTTATTAAACAAAAATGAAGTACAAACCAAAAGTGTCCAGAAAGCAACAGGCAAAAACTAATTCCAGAACAAACAGAACAGGATCTCAAAAAAACGGAACTCAGAGACGAAAGGTAGACTCCAGACACAAACACACTCACAGAACACACAGCAACAGAATACACGGCAACCAGAATGAACAGCAACAGAAACGTAATGCTCCCACACAAGACAAAGACAACACAGATACTAAAAACACAGGTTAACAAGGACTAACAAGAAACAGGCGACACAACAGGTGAAACAAATCAGGGCAGAACAATCAAACAGGTGGGGAAAAAAAAGACAGGAAGTAATCTAGATAGGACAAGGGAGACAAGACAGACTTCAAAATAAAACAGGAAACAGAACATCACAATCATGACATATTAAGTGGTCATGCTGGGGGGAGGAGCCGGTTTGTCTCCGGCAGCAGCTAAGTTTCCAAAGATTAGTAGAAAACTAATAAACAGTTAGACTACAAACCGACAGCTCTCGTTTTAGCTTGTTGGTAAAACATCGCTATTTGCAGAGTAGCATGCTGTAGGCTAGTTGTGTAAAACAGTGCGGTGGACGAGAGCAGCAGACGTTAGTTAGCTACCTTGTGTTGGGTTCGCTCCGTGGAATGGATGAGTAGACTGGATGTTTTCTACAAAGATGATGTAGTAGCATGTTTGCAGCTTAAAATAAAAAACATATCTTCATAGTGGACTTCGAACAGCAAAGACATTTCTAATACTTCAAACATATCTTCAGTGGACATGGCAAAGACAATCATAGTACTCTTTTCACATTAGATTTAAAAGTGCAAATACAAAATACTGTGAACTGTTATCACAAACAGTGCTCTCCCAAGAGCAAATAAAAAAAGAATAATACCATTTCCCTGAAATAGTCTAAATCAAACATGACACAAAGTGAATAAGGCAAAATAAGAGCTAGTGCTTTGTTATTAAGTTTACTCCTAAGCTTAAAGGGTAACTTTCAGTTTTTTTCAACCTGGACCCTATTTCCCTATGTTTTTGTGTGTAAGTGACTGATGTGAACAACAATCTTTGAAAATTGATCCAGCATTGAGCAAGATCGCTGTGAACCGGGCTGCAATGTTATATAGGGCAACTGTGCATGGTCAGTTAGTGTCCACTAAAAGTTTGGTTTTTGCCACTGACAGACTCTGATTATTATTCTAAGTGTCTGACAACAGTATGGAAAGGATCCCTACAGAGATAGACCTTTTTGTTAAAGAGTAAGATCCTAAACAGTACTTTTAGTCTGGTGGGTTTGGTGATGGTGATTTCGGGGCTGTTTCATGTTAAACAAAAAGGATCTTACTCTTTAACAAAAAGGTCTATCTCTGTAATGTTGTACGACGATTAGAATATTAATCTGAGACTGTCAGCGGCAAAAACAGCACTTGGACATAAATTGAAGGTGCGCAATTGTCCTATAATTTACAGTGAAGCTTGTTTGGCAGCTGCGCACTGCAGCGATCTCACTTTATACTGGACCAATGTCGAAGATTGTTGTTCCCATCAGTAACAAGAACATAGGAAAATAGGGTCCAGGTTGAAAAACGCGAAGTTACCCTTTAAATTGTGCACTCTGTTTTCAAAGTAGTTTTACAAATTATGAAAATGATTAACTCTGTGTAAAAGAAAATCATGAGGAATAAACACAAAGAGAAAAATGTTTTTGAATACTCTTATAATTGTTTTCATAATGGCTTCACAAGGGAAAAAGTGGTCCATCTGGTATAGCAGTACCAAATATGCCTGTTGGTTTATAGTTGACAGCTCAGTCTTTCCTAAAAGAGTCTGTTTTCTAGAGAGCAAACTTTTGCTTTATTTGCAAAAAGGTTATTTCCATGCAGTTCCATGCAAATCCTGTCCAGTTAATTCGAACAAACAAAACTAGTCCAAACGGTATAGCCATACCAACGATGCCTTTAGGGACAACTATGCCGTTTGGCTGAAGGCGCAGTCTCTCTGACCCTTTCACTGGAAGAGCCTGTTTTTTTAGAGCGAGTGCTTTGTTGGAAAGTTTCCCTCCATCAAGTTCCATGAAAATCTTTTAGATTACCTCAAAGGTATAACGAAGGCCAGCAGGGTAGCTGAAGTTCAGGGCATACAGTACATTAGTCCAAACAGCATAGTAACAGCTAATGCTACATTATTAAGATCTTGCAACATCTTGATGCTTTCAAGGACAATTCCGATGTCCAATCTCTGGTTCATCACTTGAAGCATGTTCTTTAAGAACATAAATCCCAACAGTGGTGTCTTCAATGACCTCGTTGATGGCGTCTTCATCCATGCCCTGTTAAAAAAATGAATATTAAATCACAGAGACAACATTTTGTTGGCAGAACATTAATTGAGTGTGGGAAGATATATAGTGCTATATATAGCTAACTAATTAAACTTGTGATGTTTTCTTGTTTGAATAAACTGACAAATTTTAAATAATGACTTATAAATAAAGAAAACACATTGAAAATAATCACATACCCACCACAACTAGCCAGTCTAAAGTCATGTCTCCGATTTGTTAAGTATTGATTGTATAATGCTTTGAAACAGAACATTTTAATAGATTATCAAAATTATGAATCAATACATTTTCTATTATATATCTATCTATCTATATATACCACATATTGCTGCACAAGGTTTTCTGGATCTTCACCCATGTAGATACAGACTCCCTTGATGATGGTGCACTCCTGTCCAGCATCTATATCATCACACTGAAAGAATTTTTTTTATTAGCGTCTTAGTTTAGCACATTGGCTACATTTTGAAGTCAACTACTGTCACATGGGTACATATTTCTCTAAGAATATTACAACATGGTTCCTACAATGGCACTAGCCTTGCTGTCCGCTCCAAATCACGTAGGAAAGAGATTGTCATTAAAGACAAAGAAAGACACAAATATGAAGATAAGTAAGAAAATAAATAGAGGAAAGGTTAAAACTGAGACAAAAAGATGAATATAGTAGGAGAACGATGAAAAAACGCTCATAAGAAATAACACTAAACAACAACTTGGTGTTTTAATATTTCTGATACTGTTAAAGGCTTGTTTAAATGGCAATGTCTGTGGGAGTAGGTCCATTTTCATTTATAAACAATTGAGAAACATCTGTAACTTTCAATTATTTTTGGAAATATACATTAAAAAAGCAACACAAAAGAAAAGAAATACGACAGCACTTACCACTATAAAGCCTTTGATTGTGTATGCTGTTCAAATAGGATCCTATGAAAGAAAATATTTTGAATCAGTGAGGTGAACCACGCACATTGGCTCAATAATTAAAAGACCACACAAAATAAAGCATAAAGCAAAGACACAAAGGCAAGCTAAAAATCCAGTCTGAGTCTGACCTTAAGAACGCTGCTTCATTTATATAATATGAAAACTTAGCGACTGATGGAGGGCTTCTTTCAT